>NW_012130069.1:6340311-6343546 GCF_000143395.1 Atta cephalotes | reverse complement strand
TACTATATTATTTTAATTATTATAATTAATTAATAATACTCTCTCTCTCTCTCTCTCTCTCTCTCTCTCTCTCTCTCTCTCTCTTTCTGTGTATGCGTGCGTGCGTGTGTGTGTGTGTTTTATTAAAACATAACGAAAATAAATAAGATTATTTTATATCGAAACATAACAATAATTAGTAAAATTAAAGAACTAACAAAAAAAATGATTGACCAATGTCAGTATTCCATCTATATAATGCTCTAATTTTTATTTTTAATAGTAATAAGATCTACTTACTTTAATAAGTAAATATCAAATGGAATAAATAAAAAAAATTAAGATTTTTGAACTCTAAAGTGTTGGATAAATGGGGCATATTAATTTTTGATGATAAAGCAGAATTGGATAAGAGACATGTATAAATTTACTTTCTTTAAAACTCTAAAGTAGTTTTTCTAAAAATTAGAGTAGCTCACATTATTACTAACTAGAAAACATTAATTAAAAATTGTCAACTTTATACTCTGTATAAAAGAGATAACATTATTGTTTTATAGTTTTGATCGCTACAATTATTATTACTCTTTACATTTAAGAAAATCCTATTGTAGTTCACGTGTTCATCCATTTATTCAGTATTCATATTCTTATTCGGACATTCGCGTAGTTCATCAGTATTAAACTTAGAAAGAAAGTTAGCCACGGTGTTCGGTCCGAAACTACTTTATACTTTTCCTCATTCGCTTTTAAACTCCTTGCACGATAAGTTCTTCTAATGAGAGGTGATATATTTTAAATTCATTGAATTTAAGTTCGATTCTTTTTACTCTTCCGAACATTATACGCTTAAAAAGTTATCCGAAGGACTATTACGTTGTCGCTGCTAGTAGTGTGACCTCAATTGTAAATTAAGAGTCGCTAGTAAGTTGTCACTACTAATAACGTGGATCTCATTTTCTTGTAACAATTCATATTTATACAAGATCCAAATATTTCTACAAAGAATCTTTACGAAATTACAATTTAAACATTGTTTTCTTTCTCTTCGACTATCGAAAGATTTGAGAGAATTAGCTAAGACTCAAGTAATAGATAAAAGTCGTACGTTATTTAACATAGAGAAACCATTAAGATTTGCAAATAATTATTTGATATCACTGAATAAATTTAATCCGCGAATAACTCTTTTCTTAGAATGAATTGCTCAAATTCTTAGAGCTGAGTTCTCAAAACAAAAGAAAATCTCTTTCGTCGAATCATAATCAGGTTTCGCGACAATAACAATTTTATACATGACACTATTCTGGGATACTGTAAATGTCTCGACAAATTTAAGCATCATAATTATGTAGTTATATTAATTTATTATCTAAAGATAAATTAATTTACTATCGAACGAACCTGTATATATAATTTTATCTTTCTAATTAATATTAAATACACAAAGCTGGATAATAAACTAATCTCATAAACGGGACACGTTCTTGATATTGAAGATATACTTAATCTCTCATAACCGCGTATAATTAGAGTCCGTTATCTCATACGATAATACTATATACATTTTATAATGCTGAATAACATGATTTATAAATGTATGTTAATATTGATTTATATATTAATGGATATTTCAAACATTTTTTTTCTGCTCATCCATAACTCGAAAATTAAAGTTTGTATGTGGGACGTGTACGATGATTTTTTATTTATTTTATGTTAATATGTAGATTTATCTCTTGAGATATTAATTTGAAATATTGCATTTATAAATCATCCTGTCTAAAGAGTATCTTTAAACAAGTGCTATTTGCAATAACTGTTAAACAGTAAGGTATACAAAAAAAGAGTAAATACATTATCTTTATTATTTTTTACGTAAAGTCTGATAATTTTAACAAAGAAAATGCATCTTTTCCGAATTTTTAAATATTGTATTAAAATTATCTTGTATTTAAAAAAAAATTTCAGTGCAGAAAGCACAAAAAAAAAACGAATAATAATTTTGTCGAAATGACTTTATAAAGCATAATAAAGAAAATTTACATTTAAATTTGCTTTTTCCAATCTACTATCATTTTAGTAGTTATTCCAAATCTAGAGACACTGTATATCTTTATAGGTGTGTAAAGACTACGTCATTGTAAGTTCAAGTGAAGATTATTATACATTGATACACAGGTTATATAAGACAAAACAATGATTCTACATAAAAATACGCCATTAAATATGTCAAATTAAAAAAGCATGCGTGCACTTCTTATAAAAATTAATAATTATATAAATTACATTTCTTTTTATAATTTTAATTAAAAATTTTGTAATTACAGAATAGAGAATAAATCTCCGATATTATTGTAGGGATTGTAGGTAAGAGAAAGAGAGGGACTTTGATTAATTACAGTATTTGGTTTTAAAAAAATATTTATACAAATACTTTTTAAAATATTTATAAAAATTCTTCTACTTGTATTCCTTACTATTATTTTTTCTGTAAGAAATATATATATTTTATCTAACTGTGTCAAGTATTTGTATTTGTTTTGAATATGTTATATGGTTTATCTCCTAATCGTTACAGTATAGATATAAATTTATAACAACTACAACTTATACTAAAAAGATCTTCTTTTTATGTTTTGTGAAATTTAATTGTTTATAAACGGATGAGATACTTAGAAAAATAGTTACACACACACACACATAAAATCTATATGTATATGGAAACTACAATAATAAACAGTAAACATTCGTGCAAAAAGTATAGATCAATAGGAATTAGTGTATTATTTGTTACATGTTTATACATTTCAAAATTCACATCATTAGTTTAAATAAAATCGTCATCCAATGATGTTCTCATTTTTAATCTAACATTAAGATTATCAAATATATAACGTAAATGTCAAGAATTATTTTTATTATAGACATTTTATCACAAATATTTGAGATTATCTTACACCATTCAGTTTAGAAGATGGCAAAATTTCGTCGACTCCTAGGCATTGCATTAATGTTTTATTCCTGCTTATTAACAACATCAAGGACAATAATGCCTAATACTACAGTCCAGCAAGAGGATGTAATGGATGATTATTTGACATTACGATTAGTCAGCACGGTAATATGATATAAAAAAATCATATTTCACAAAAAATATATATATATATATATATTTATTATATATATATATATATATATATACATTCTCAAGTGTATTACTAAAATTAATACTAAATTAAAACGTAGTAAATTT
>NW_012130069.1:6329753-6339914 GCF_000143395.1 Atta cephalotes | reverse complement strand
AGTGTATTCAAAATTAATACAATTAAAACGTGAAATTTTCAGGTGTTTAGACATGGCGATCGTACAATGGACAGGTTGAATCGCGAATTTTATCCAAACGATCCATATAATGGTCGTAATTTCTATCCAGTTGGCGATGGAGACTTAACTAATGTAAGATCTAATTTACATTTTCTGCATAAATATATTACATCGTTTTATTTTTTTTTATCATTAAAATAATTTTATAACGTGACGCATCATATATCCGATAAATTAACATCGTAACAATACATCAATATTATTTGTAATTTCCTATTCAACAATACAAATGTAATGTATCATACGTTGTAAATAATAACTACATTATTGAATAGAAAATTAGAATACTGATGTTATATTACTGTTAGTTGATGTTTATTAGAATATTTGATAAAGTAATCTTCAAAAATTCAGATCATCTTATACTTGTTGTACATTTTTTTAATTACGACAGATTTTTTTACCAGTTTATAGTTAATTTTTTCATACCGAAGATATCAAGGAAAATTACAATTTTATATACAATTTTTAATATCTTATGCTTTTTAATTGCGTCCCAAATTAAAATTTTATTTGAACTCCATTTGAAACTATTTTAAAAATGTAATTTTATTATTTATTTGAGTTCAATTTTGCAAAAATTCATTCTTTTTAATTACACTTAATTCGAAAATCATAAATGTCTTGATCACTAAAAAAAAGCATCTTTAAAAAAAAATTACTTAAAAAAAAATCTCTTGTCCGAAAAATGATGTGCGAAAAGTGAGACGTTCTATATACATAAATTAGTATTAATGCATGCATTACATCTTCTACTCTTCGTAAAGCTTTTCGTAGTGTATCATAGCGAATATACTGCCAGACAAGTAAGTGCGTCTGCGACATAGCGGAAAGATCAACATTTTTCTCATTTCTTTGTTTTTGCGTGGAATACATTACTTTTTTATTTTTAAGTTTGCAAGAAATATTAATAGCATGTCGTAGTTTCTTCTTCTTCTTCTTTATCTTTATTAACAATATTTAAGGCCGGCAAGAAAAGAGCGTATGAATTAGGACTGCTGTTAAGAGACAAATACCACAAATTTCTCGGAGATTTGTATTATCCACCGAATGTCTACGCACGTAGTACATGGGTAACTCGAACCAAGATGACCCTACAATTAGTCCTTGCGGCGCTTTATCCGCCTGTCAAAATTCAAAAGTGGAATTCGGAGCTTTCTTGGCAACCAGTAGACATAATATATTTTCCGATGGAAGAAGATGATCTGCTATTTCCAATTATGTGCTCTGTGTAAGCAAATCTTTTTCTTTCGATCAATATGAATAGTTACGTCGTATGATCAGCAATAATGTTTCGATTATGTCTGCATTCACAAGAATATTTCATATGAACTAGTCGATTATTTATAAACATGAGGCAATTAAATAATTAATGCAATTAATATATTGTACAAAATATATTGTACAAAAATATCTTTCTGTAGATACTTTATAGATGTCTTAACAATTCTTAAGATTTGATAAAAAATACATTATATTTTGAAGAATATGTATGTAATGTAGATAATATAACCTATAAATAAATGACAAATTATCATAATTATTACGTAATCAAACAGATCATAATAATGTCAAAATGACATTAAATCATAAATAGAATTGTGATTCTGATGAAAAGTAATTTTTAATGACGTGATCGAAAAGTAACTTTTAATGACCATTTTAAAGCCATTTTTACATTTTGATGACTTTTTGTTCTACTTGGATAAATTATATATATTTCTTATTTAAATTACTCTTATTTAAAATACTCGATAATGAAAAAATTAAAAATTTATTCTTATGTGTCTTCAATAGATACCAGGATGTTTTCAAAAATGTGATACAAAATGCAGAAGTAAAAAAGGAAATAGAACAGTTTGACAATTTGATGGACATAACATCAAAGTATGCAGGAACTAATATTACAACTCTCTTGGACCTTGTTCGTTTGTATAGTGTTTTACATACAGAATCATCTATGGGATTAACTTTACCTAAATGGACGCAAGACATATTTCCGAATGGCAAACTTTTGAATGCGACTCTCTTAATGTTCAATTTACTTAGTTATGATCAACTAAATAATCTTAATGGAGGCATGTTTAAATAAAAATCATAATATTGTTTATAACTTTATCTAATTATTAAAACATAATCCTAAAATTATTGAGAAGTCTAAAGAAGGAGCTTAAATTATTAGAAAGCAAAGACTTCAACTAAATTGTAGCATTATTAATTAACCTTTTTATATATTCCCATATAATATTCTTTTAATAATCTTTTGCAGGTGTGTTATTAAATAGATTAATTAACGACATGAATAAAGTGATTAACGGAACTCTACATCACAAAATTAATCTCTTCTCCGCACATGACATAAATGTGTTTGGATTGCTATTTGCTCTAAATATTTCCGAACGTTATGTACCAGAGTTTACGAGCAGCGTTATTATGGAATTACACGAAAGAAATGAGAAGTATTTTGTCAAAGTAAGAGTGTCATTTTTATCTGCTAATGCAAATAATATTTGTCATTTGACTAATTAATAACCAATGGATAATGTTTACTTCTTACAGATATTATATTATTTAGGTATTCCACCGAAAATATTAGAAGTTAATATCCCCGGCTGTGAAGTATTATGTCCATATGACAAATTTATCGAATTAACTAAGAATTCAATTGGGATACAACCATGTCCAGAGAATCAGAAAAAAAAAAAATTTCATGGTTCCGCACCATTTGATAACGTTTAAAAATTAATAGAGCACGTCTCGAAACTTCAGTTTTTTAAAAATTTTAAAAATTAAGTTACCACTTAATTTTTTTCTTTTACAAAATCTTTATTATTCTCTTATCAGAAATAGAATTAAATCAATCGAAGTATTGAATAAAAAATGAGACTTTCTAATCTCATCATTGGCAATTCAATTTTATTTAAATGAACGAATTAAATAACGAAATAGTTAATCAGGAAAGAAATTTTATAATCTCATTTTACAATATCTTCAAATTTAAGATACAACAGCGTCTCTCATGTAATATAATAAAATTGGCGTGCTAGCTAGTTTTATTACATTTCCCTCATTATATCCAGTATCGTACCGCCGAAAACTAGATGCCCATACGATCGTGGAAAGTTAAGTTCGTTAAGTATGCTCAGAGCCGTGTCTTATCGAAGACACGGAGCTCAGATCCTCCGCCTACCGTGCCGTAGCATAACAATTACCCTATTATTTCGCACACACCACCGCAGCGATTCGTTGGGCCTATACACCGCACATTTCCGTTCCACGATATACTCTCAACTTCCATTAAGGCTAAATCTTTTTGGTCGTCGCGTAAGCAGATATCAACGTTGAAGTTTAATTTGCTCTTCTACGTTATTATCATTTATGTCAGGCGATGAATTTTATTTTGAGATATACTTTCTTATAAGTATGTGTTACTTTTACACATATTATATATTATAGTTACAATATAATTTATTATATGATATACATATACCGTGTAATGTAAACTGAAATTCAAAATATTCTTTATATATTTTTATATATTTTGTGTGTTGCTTATTATATATGTTGCACAGTTTTATTATATTACCTGTTGTATGCAATATAATTATTGTAAATCTAAGTCTCACAAATAAAAATACATTGACCTATCTATTCTTATGTTTACAAGTTAAGAAAACTGCTTCTACAAAGAAAAATCGTATCGAGAGTTTAGAAAATTTTTGTAAGAGATATAGAAACGATGCCAAACAAGAGTTTATCGTATACTGAATTAGTCGCGATGTTCTTTCAATTTTGAAAATCATTGCCGAAACTTGTCGCCGGAAAAGAATAGGAGGTTTCAGCTATTCTAAAGACAAAGTTCATCTTTCTTTTTCCCTTTTCTTTCGTGCCGGGCCATCCTTTTCTGTTACCCTTTTTTTCCTGTAATCCCACTCTCGCTCCGTCGGGATAAACTCTTGAAATTTCCGAGAGTTGCCCGGATGAGAAGAACCAGTTCCGCACTCCTAATTCTGCGGAATTAAACTCGCGAAATCGTTCTAATTGCGGATACAGAGCATCGGGGCAGTTGCATCGAACGAGTTGCATTGTACTTTTAACGATGTAATACTACAATTGAATTAATCACCGTTCAATTTCCCCAACACAATCGTTAAATTATTTTTATGCTAAAGGTTGATTATTATAACGTTAATTTACAATTGCTGGAAAATATATTACTTTATCGAATACGTCCTGCATAATACATCAAAAGAAATAAATAAAATCTTTCTCAATAAATTCTAATTAATTGTGTATTGAATTTTAGTTAATTTTCCAGTTTCTTTATAAATATATCTTGAATTACAAATTGGTTCAAGTATGAAATTATTAGTCAGTTTATGAAAAATTAATCTTCCTTAATTACGATATTATTCGAGTTGGCGTTTCTATATACAAGAAATGCAAGAAAAGGTATTAAATAGAGCGTTCCGTAAGTTCCTAGATGAATGCGTGACACAACGGCCGAGAAAATGCAAAATTTGCCGAAAAGACTGCCGTACGGAAGTTAGTTTGAAAACGCACAATTTAATTGAACATTCGTAATAATTTGTCTGCACGAAAGGGTGCTAACTGAAACTCCGCGGTTTGCGTTCGCGTGCGATTCGTCGGCAGCAAGGAATTAGCACGAGCTGTCGAGTAGACAATACGGAATTAATTATAATTAACTGCCATTCACAAAAGTTTCCACGAACAATTTTGTGGTCGCACTATGCCGGTTATAATGAACTCTCTCCTGGCAGCTCCTATCATTTACATACTCTTACATTCAAACTGGGTTTTCGTTTGGCTGCTGCGCTGGTTCGCGACAACCCCAAGAGAAACTTCTTTAAATTATGCCCTTTGGAATATACCTTCGGCATGACGTAGAGTATAACGTCCGTTGAAAACTTTCCACCGGCACGAAGAAATATCGTTGCAACATCTAAAAATGCATACGACTGATTCTTACTGTCAAGCAGCGCAGATTACACATTTTGAAAGAAAAGCCTAGCTTTTGACAAAGGAAAATTACATAAAATATAATTAAAAAGATTTTCATATAATTCATGTTACATAAAAATTAATCGTGTACATTATTATTTATTATAGTTATATTCATTATAATTATATTTATTATATTTCTTGTCATATTAATTAATTTAGGTACATCCCATAAATTTACAATATTTTTAGATAAATAGATTAACCTTGATTCAATTTTTTAAATAATTATGAAAAAATTTTTTATAAACTAACAGTTGTTTTGTACATTATTTATATGTCACAATTTATGTGTGATAACAATAAACGGCTACTGGCGGCTACGGAATAGTTCAGAAATAATTAACTTAATAACATAACTTAATAACATTTAAAAATTTAATAATATTAAATTAATATTGTTTAAATATTTTAATATCAAATTACACGTAAATTTTTTACAACTCGATATTCTCGCATGCGTATCATCATCCTCTCGTTGCAGGTTTTCTTTATTTCAAGAAGTAGGCCTTGTGTTCCTTATATTTACGACTTTATCCTACATGTAAGAATCATTGTCCTGTATTGCACTTACCGTTTAATCAATTTTACGCAGAGGCTCGTGACGTAAGATCGTGACGATGATGTGTTAGTTGTCATTAAAAGGACAAGAAACAAGAAACTTTATATTTTAGTATAAAAAAATAAAGAACTTCTACGTAAAGAATATCAGAAAAGTACAATTCTTTTTATTTACTGAAACATCGATTTCAATTAAAAACCTATAACAACCCAGCACACACTTCTCGAAGAGATGTCTCTAGACATTACATTCTATAAAGGATGTTCCCAGGACGTTCCTAGGATAAAGTGTGCTGTATGGGAACAGTACCATTAAATCAAATTAAACTAGATAACATTTTAGTTTGTAAATAATGATGGTTTGTAAACTATTGTATGAGTTTCAAAGTACATCAAAAGAAGGAGATACCTAAATCTTTCTCGCTTCCGCGACGTAATTCGGATTTTGCTGACTAAATTGTGAGGAGAAAAAATCAGCGATTATCTCGTTTGTGTAGATGTATATGTGCACATACATAATATTAGAGAATGTAAGTGTGGCACCGAGCTGACGTTCGGTAGTGCATTATCAGTTCGCCTCGCGCTCATAGGAAACCGCAATTTCCACAAATTACACGGATGAAAACTGACTCTTGCGACTGTACACCATCGGCTACAGCGCGGTGGAATTCATGGGTCGCGGGTTATGCCGCATTCGGTGGTATGTAGTAATTAGCAACATTGCTCCCAGATCTCCCGTGGATGGGAGGATCGAGCTGAGGGCCGAGCGAGAGGGTGGACGAGCGGGGGTCGACGGATTCGCCGGCACAGATTTCATTTCGAAGGAATAGAACGCAAACGGCGGCGATATTATCTTGCCTCTGTGTGCGACTGTGACATTTAATGATCGCCGGTCATACCGAGGTTCTCATAGCATCGCCGGAAATCGAAACAAAAACATAACGCTGTCACATTCTTAGTCTATAAGTGACACCTTCGTGTATGAAATCGAGAAATTTTTGACAAAGCTCGTGTAAAAATTGTCGCAATCTTAACTTAAGATTCGAGAAAATGCATAATAGCGATTAATCGTAAGATTTTGTTCGAGTTGAAATTTAAAAAAATGTTTGCACTTAAAACCAAGATAAATATATATTATAATTGGATATTAAAGAGAAAAAAAACTAAAAAAAAAGAAGATATTGTACAAAAGTGCAAGTAACACAAACTTTTAATTATTATCACCATTAGAGTTTTTAATTCTACTGGATCGGAACAAAAAATTTCGTAGCGCTACGAACCTCAGAATTCAAAGTTGTACTTTATTAACTTTATTAAAAATAAACAAAATTTAAATTTAAAAAAAAGATTTTTAAAGCTTAAAATCTCGACTTTCGAAAGATTATTATATCTTTTGAGTTTTTTTCTGTAAGTTTGGTAATTTTTATATATAAAAAATTATGAGCTGGAAAGTGGAAAAATTTTCGACTTTCTAACATAAAAACTTAAAATTTTCTCTACAAAATTTTCTTTACAAAGTTTTCCAAAAATATTCTTAAGATTATTTGTTACTGAGTTACTGCGGATTAAATAAAAGAAATATTTTTACTCTTGTTTACAATTCCATTAAAAATCATCGTGCCATAATTCAAAGAATAAATTATTAAAGCTGACACTTTGCTCTATCAAATGGTATAATTATAATACCAAATTTTTTAAATATACATGGTATGAATGAAATAGCGCTATATTACATATATTTTCGTTTCGACTCAATATTATAACACAAAATGCGAACAAAAAAAATGTATTCGGGTTCAGATAGGATCGAATGGTCGAAAGAGGATTCATTTTTTTATTTTCGTAATTCTCTCTGACACATCGCTTAAGATGCTTAAATGAATATCTTCGAAAATAAAGTATTTTTCCTGTATATTTTTTTCATTTTTTAAGATATTGATTTTGAAAATATATATATCATTCATATTGACATAATTTTTTTATTTTGAAAGCTCCGCATCAGCCAAATAACATCAAATTTTCGTAATTCTTGTAATCTTCTCTCACACAAAAAAAGAAGTAAATTATGAATTTTGAGAGCCCTAGTATAATAACTTTTGTGAAGTAAATTATATTTGCCTTTTAAAAAATTTTTCGTGAATTGGATATCATTTGTGTATAAACGACATAACAACTCTTAGAAAAAAGAACTGATTAGTGTTCTAATAACAGATTAGCTCTATCAATAATTGATACTGCATCAATAATTGATAAAATATTATATAATCAGTTAATGTACATATAGTTAAACAATTTATTGGAACACTAATCAGTTTTTTTTCTTAAGGGAATCAGTGTATTAATACTTATACATATTGAATATTAACTTCTTGAGAGGCATAGAAATGTAATCGGTCGTACATCGCTAGAATATTTTATCAAATATTCTTATTTTGCTGTTAAGCGAAAGCAAGAAGGTTAACTAGCTTGCTTCGTTATTAATAAAGGTAATAATATTATTAACCCTACATTATTCATGTTTTTTTTTAACGTAATTACTCGCAGATTCTGACATCCCAACATTATATTTCAATTTTCATCATTCTCTTTTATGATTTACAATTAAATAAAGATTAATACTATTCTATACACCCTTTAAATAAAGTAAAAAAAATATATATTAATTATAAAATAATTTGCGCTAAATATAAATATGTATACATCGAAAAAATAATTTTGCTGAAGTATTAAAAATTAACTAGATATACAAATTTAAAAATAATTTTGTTAGACTATCAAAATGATTATGTAGAACGTTCAAACTGGTTACTAGAATATAAAAATTTGTTGCTCATAGTTATGATATTTTAATAACAAAATCATTCATCAATCAATCAGTCCAACAAAATCATTTTCAGATCGGTATGTACCTAAAATATTTAATACGTACTTCAGCAAAATTATATGTTTCTTATAAAGTATTCATACATTTTAGCGCATTTATAAAGATTGGGTGTATTAGATACTACAAGGATTAATAAAAGATTAATAAGAATCAATACAAAGAAAGAACATATATCGAAACATTCTTTGCAATCGAAGCATAATTGTATGAAAACCAGCTATATGAAAAAACTCAACTGATTTCTCTGTGATTTCCATGAGAGAAAATAATACAAAACAAGATGCACCGAGTTTTGCTTCTACAGACGTCTTTCCCGTCGAGTTTATTAAAACGCCGTGCAGCTGTAGCTGAATTATCGCCTGAGTTTCCTGTTTTGGCCCCGCGGCAAAAAGCGCGCGTTGCGCAGCGGGAACGAAACAATTTGACCGCCTTATTCGAATTTACTTTTCTCCTGCACATCCCGCGCGCCCGTATCAGCATCGTAACTTTTGCCAAGCGGGGGCAGGCAGTCGCGCCATTACCTCCGAAGCTAATGTACCCTCACAATGATCATTATGTAAATTCAAGTGTGATAGAGCGTCCCGCCGGGCTATAATGCGAGCGAGAAACTTTTTCACGGAAGCTAATCAATTCATTTATCGTGTACCCGATGTCCGTTGTTCGTTGGAATACGATGGTACAAATATCAAGATTGTTCTTCAGAGAATAAATTCCCATAAGAAAAGAATTCGCGAGGAGTCACGTGCCGAAAATTGTTTACCTACAATGTTTCCACAAATCTTTGCAGACGATAAAAATGCAACGCGATCGCGAACAGCTCATTTTCAGAGTGACGTTTCACTCTTTGTTGACATACTGGATGTGAATCACCCACAAAATTATTTTAACTCTCTAAAACTCAATTTTCTTTTATTTTGTAGAACAAAAATGCAATGTTTATAAAAAAATCGCTGTTTTTTCAATTCTCAAAATAACTTGCATTCAATATCCAAAATAAATACTCTTTATCCAAAACCAATTTACAAATTAATTTTTTTTTCAAAGTATCATATCTGAATAACAATTCTGTAAATTTTTAACTTTTAATATTGAAATTTTTAAAAGTTACAATTTTACTCATTTTTTCTCTATTTACTAAACTCAAGAATTTTTTTTCACAAAAACTGTAATGAAATTTCAATCAAAAACTATTTGAATGTATTTTATAAACCTTGAAATTGATCCATATTTTTTTTCATATTGATTGGATTTTTTAAATAAGAATTTTTTTTTAAATAAGGATTTTTTAAATAAGAATGTCAATTGTTCTGAAGTGTGAGCCATCCAGTGTGTCAAAAAGCGACCAAAAAAGGAAGTGTATCAACGAAGAGTTAATCCTCCGAAATTGACCTTCAAAATCTGTAACACAATTACTGAGTCTACGTACAAGATCTATTTAATTTATTTTAATTAGAAAGCATTAATTAATTTCAAGGAACATAACATATATATATATATATATATATATATATATATATATAAAAANAATAATAATAATATTATTATAATATATACTAATTGANAGTATAGTAATAAGAAAGTAAAATAAAGTGTATTCGTTAACGTTTAAATTT
>NW_012130069.1:6326033-6329731 GCF_000143395.1 Atta cephalotes | reverse complement strand
ACGTACTACTACTACTAACTAACTAGTAACTAACTAACTAATACGTAGTACGTACGTAACTTATTATATTATTATTAATTATAAGAACATACTATATATATATATATATATATATATATATATATATAATTCAAAAAGAATAAATATAAAGTATATTTTAATAAGAATATCCAAATTTGCAGATGTAACATGAAGAAAATAAAATGGATTGTTCGAAATTTTTTACAAAAAAATTTTTCATACAGTACAAATTATTCCAGCAAAATATTGCAGCAACATTGCAACGTTCCAGTAATATTGTAATAACATTGCAGTAATGTTGTTGCAAGCCTCGACATTGTATAGGTTTGTAATATTGAGAACATTCAAGATCTGTCGTCAACTTCAGAGAATTTTAAATCCTATTTAACCAATGTAAAATTAATTTTAATCTCGGTTTAATTTACTCTTTATCTTTTTATAATTCGAAAAATTCTAAGAATTTTAGAAAAAGATAAAGAGTAAATTGAAATTAATTTTACAATGGTTTTAATTCTCAGAATTCTAAGAATTAGAAAAAGATAAACAATAAGTAAATCAAAATTAAAGCAAATCTCATTATATATCGGTTAAGGAATAAAAAATTGACCTAAGGAATAGAAAGAACAGAGAGAAAAGATGAATGCTCCTAATTATATCCATAGAATTAAACTCACCGGGCAGTGATATCCTCACGCCGGAAGCGCAATATCGGCAAGCCGGAAACTCGTTATCCATCCGCATCCGCGAGCTCGCCGAGCGTCGGTGGACAAAAGTGTGACAGCGGGAGTTAGACGGCTCGATTCGGAGAAGAAGAGATCGCGGAGCGTCGGCAACTTTCTGCATTGATGAAATTTCTTTGGGCGAAAACTTCTTCCACCGCGGGGTGGCGCCGCGACGATGGCGAAGAAGCCGCCACAAAACCGCGCAGTTAACCGCAGACGAAATAAAGGGGGGCGAAAAACAAACGGCCGATTATCTTTCCCGTCTCCGCGTTCACGCGCTTTCCGCGACTCGATCGCGTTCGGGAAAAGAATCGATTCCTCGCGCGAGGAATCGATTTTTCACGCGATTGCGCCTGCGTGTCACATCGTGCGACGGTCGACACACGCCTGACCTAACACGTCATTTACTCCGCGAGTCCGCGCTGCTCCGCGTAGTAACGTGGAGCGTAATAATAGTTTACGTTCATGAGTAGTCCTCCACAGTCTTCCGAGAACGTCTGGTGGGAATGGGTGATAAGGTGATATTCGGTGACTTTTTGTCGTAATAAGTTGACGAAAGGTCGCTTAAAGTTCGATTTTGCCGCAATTTCTTGTTTTTATAAGATCGTGTTTACGTAATCTTGTTCTCCTTGAGATATATTTGTTTTATTTTTTTAATTTTACAATAAAATAGCATAATATAAAAGAAACGAATCATGCCATGTGTTTATAAACGCGGTATATGTGCGATGCATGAGAGATTCTGCTCCTCTATTCTTATCATGATTTTATGTGTTGTTAGTGTTATTATTACTTTATTTTATCTCCATGGTTTGTTGTCTGTTCAGCCTATATCAGAGTATATGATGGTTCAAAACGATCCCAGAATCCCGGATTTGCAGGATACATTTACTCCTTTTGGTTTACCATTATCTGGAGTATATAAGCGGTAATTTCTGAATTAAGTTTCGTTTATCAACTTGTTATCAATTCGCTGACCTTTAATACAAAGATATAAAAACGACATCTTTTATTTATGTTACAGAAGTTATGCTCATGTGACAATCAAAGACAGATTGCCGGTGATATTAACGAAAATTATTGATATACTCTGCCAGAATAAAAGCAAAATTATAGATATATACAGTGAGGTAATCTTCATAGATGTGTGTGTGTGTGTGTATGTGTGTGTGTGTGTGTGTATGTGTATGTGTGTATGAGATGCAGCAATCAATTCCCTATGCCATTATTACTTGAAATACATACACATGTTATTGAATTACAGAATGCTGAAAAAGATATTAAAGAGATCATAGGATTCATAAGTCAACTGAAAACTGAGATAGTTACTAACAAAGCCTTAAAGCCACTGCGTTTAAATTCCAAAGTAATCAATGATGCCGAGGAATGGAATAAATATCTAGAGTACAGAACATGCGTTGAAAATGGAGTACCCACATGGTTCAATACTGTGTGGTTATATTGCGAATGCTATATGTATCGTATATTAGCTCAAGAAATTAGTTTGTTGTAAGTTTTGATGTGCTAAATGTAATATGAATTCATATAGAACAATCTAAAATGTTATTTTGCAATTCTAGGAATACCATGGACAATTACGATCCATTTAAGTACCAAAAGCAAATTGATTTTATTGACTCCATTGAGTCTGTGGACTTAATGATTGCCTTGTATATAAAAGACATACTGTGTAATAAGGAATATAATAAGGAAAACTCAAAGAATGATTTTCTGAAATTTTTGAAATTGAGTTTATGGGGTAACAGGTTGTACTATTTCTATCTAATTCTAATACACTTATCTTTTATAATGCATTGTCAATAAACAATTTATTATATATTTTTATATTTATAGATATGATCTATCTGCGACTGTAGGAGACCCTTCTAGTCACACTGGTAATCCACTTGTGCTAATGGAGTCTTTAAACCAAAATATAGTAGTAAATGATTGGGAGGTTGTATGGAATATTGTAAACAAAAAGATGAAAGAAAACGATATTATTCATATAGTACTTGATAATGCAGGATATGAACTGTTCACTGATCTATGTTTCGCAGCTTTTTTGGTTACTATTGTACCTACGACTAAGATAACGTTTCACGCAAAATTATATCCATGGTACGTGAGTGATACAACTATTCATGATTTTCTCTGGATGTTAGATTACATGAATACACTAAACGATTATCCAAATATACAATTATTGGGTAAAATATTCAAGAATCTAATGGATCAGGAAATTTGGTCTATTAAGGTACATTTAATTTGTATCCTTTGAAACGGTTTAAATTATCGTGTAAAATTATGTTAAATATAATTTTAACTTTTTATTACACAGGAAGAGCCATATTGGACAGGACCATATGATTTTACACAAATGAAAGAAAGAGAGAAAAATATATATGCTCAATTTTCCGATGCTAAATTAGTAATATTTAAGGGTGATCTGAATTATAGAAAGCTTTTAGGTGATGTAAATTTTGAATACAATACAAGCTTTGCAGCTGCATTGGGAAATTTTCAACCTACAAATATTTTGAGTTTGCGCACTATGAAATCCGATATTTGTGTTGGATTACCAAATAATATGACTGAATTCTTTGAAAAGCATAAAGATAAATTGATAACCGGAGAATATGCCATCATTCAAGTAGCTTTGTTCAAAATTTAAATTACTAAATCGTTCTATAAAATAAAAACCAAATCTTTAAATTATAATAATCATTGAATATCTTTGAATTATCGATAATCGTAATTACTTACGATTTATCACTATACAAATATATAAAGTTATATAGCACAACATTGTATATATATATAGATATGCACGAGAATATATATATATATATATATAAAATGAAATAATATTTATAAAAAAATCTTTATATTTCTTATAACGTATTTATATTTATTCTGTGCCACATATTAATTATTTGATCTGTGTCTTATAGT
>NW_012130069.1:6321612-6325494 GCF_000143395.1 Atta cephalotes | reverse complement strand
TATATATATATATATATATATATATATATATATATATATATGTATATATATATGTATATAGTTGTAGATAATAGATTTCGAAAGAGATTAAAAAATCTCGTACATAGCATCAGTTGCAAATATTTATTTATCATTATTATGCGATATAAAACATTTACTTCATAATTAAGTAAAACTTATTTAACTGTACTCGATTTTTCGTATCAAAGTATCATGAAAAAGATAGATATTTTACCAAGTGGCAATAAAGATCTCCCATCAATGGATTTTAAGATTAAATGTAATAAAAAAATCTATGTGTGTATATTAGAGTATTCAAAACTTTGAATAAAATTGCTTTAATTACTTGTAAATATATTCATTATATTATAAAGGCTATTGTAATCATAGTAATTATAATCACTACAATAAAAGTGAAGTAATAATAATTATATATATTACAATACATTTTAATAAACAATTTAAATTTATTAGAATTTAAGTATTATTGTCGTTACAAGTAAACTAGATTTATATGCTAACATATGCTTGTCCAGCAAGCATTTTTAGATGGAACAGTATTTTATTATTATAACATTAAACAATTTCTCTATTAAACAATTTTTAATATCCATAAATAAAGAATGTGTATGTATAATACTTTTACGTACGAGTATTACTTTTATATCCAAATCCACATAAATGACACAAAATAATCATTAGTATAGATTATACTTATTAAATTCGAATAATCGTAAAAATTGGATTTAAGTTATAATTTTAAAATAAATTCTAAAATAATATTATATGTAAAATAATGATTATATATAAAGTTACTTAATATCTCACTATATTATCCAGTAATCTAATATCTTTCTATTCATGTTCAATCCAACAAAATGCACCCTACAAAATTTATTTGAAAAGTGAGTGCAGATCATAAAAATATTTAAAAAAATAATAGCTAAAAATTAATTTTGATTATTATTCTGAACAATTACTATTTATTCTCCTATTCATTTTCAATAAAGAACTAAAACATAAAATTTAAAAAAAGTATAATTTTTTAATAAAATGCATTCTTTGTTCTTAACTGATTAACATTTACTTCCAAATATTGTATTCTTAATATCTATACATTTTATATGCATCTTTCTCTACATGATATATCAGTAATCAAGAAAATAAGTGAATAAACAGAATAATTGAATTTATATTACAATAATTTTTTGATAACTACAAGTAGTTTGATACATATGCTGTTCTTACAATATACGTATCCTATATATGTTTCTAACTTTTCGTACACCGCATGTAACCAGATAGAATTTGAATTAATCTGAATTAAAAAATCTTCACCATTTTTGCAATTTTTTTTAATTACTCAAGCAAAATGTCTAAAACCTATACAACTTTAAGACAACTTTAAAATATCTTTGAAATATCTTTAAGATTTCATAAAGAATTCTGTTCATAAAGATCTTAAAATTGTCTTATGCATTTATTTTATTTGCTCATTTCACAATCTTTAGAAAATATCTCGTTAAATATTGCAAAAATTACAAAATGATAGAGAGTGAGTTTTCAATTCAGTTTAGTCCGCTCTAGCTTCCCACAAATGGTGTGCCAAACATTTGAGACACTCTGTGTGTGTTCTGCCCACTAGAATCTAATAATGTTCAATAGCAGATTATTAAAATTTATTAATGAACTCTAAGAAATTATTTTCACAATATTAAACAATTATTTATAAAAATATGTTTCGAAACAACGGTAAAATAATTCAAATAATGTCTTTAAAATATCCTTGGCATAGGACATTACACATCATTTATTTTTATGAATATTAAAAAATACTCCAGATACATTCCTTTTTAAATTCATTTTTATTTGTTCTTTTTGAACAAATCAAATTGAATTTAAATAAAAAAAATTTTTTATTAAAAATAAGGAATTTTGGCCACACATGCTTCTCTGGCATAATTAATTATTTCACAAAGTTGTTATATTTAATAATCTCAGGACAAACAGCTTGTAATATTGTATATGGACTAATGTAGACGGTTCAACTATCAATTACAATCACTTATCTGAAAAATATTTTGATAACAGAAAATATCTATAACCAATAATACATTCATCATTCTATTTAAAATCTGAGTACTTTACTGCCACATGGTAATACTATCAGTTTGTTTATATATACCAGAAGACATTGCAATAATATAATAATCTCTCTGAAAAACATTGATATAGAGTAGTTGTGCAGAGAATTTCTTACAAAATTTGACAGTTAAATAATTATCAGAAATGTAGCACTTCGCGTAATGTCGCACGAGGTCAGCCATGTTATAAAATCATATTTATTAATATTATCTACATAATAAATGAAATAATTAACGACATTAAAAATATATCTAAAATTCTTTTCTAGAGAAAGATTTTAAATGCATGTATAGATTGATTAAACTTAAAAAGGAACGCGATTTGATCTAAATGATTCGCGGATATAACGCGAAACTCTATATAACATAAAGAAAGAGGCACATGTATATACTATATATTAAAAGTTAGGATTTAAAGGAATATCTGTACATACTTGTATATTTCACAAAATTATGACTAAAAACATATAATCCAGATTTCTTCAATATCACCACGCTCAATATCCATTTTGAGGCACCCCGCATAGTGTCTTGCGTCTTGTATAATATTATGTTTACAAAGATACATTCATAAACACATGGATGAGCAAGAAATATTGAAGTTGAACGCAATGTAATCGTTCCTTCCCAAATAAAATAGTACTATCCAGCACAAGGCATACACTCACGCTTCTTATTATTTTATAATATTTAGATACGAATATTCATTATATTCAGCTATCAAATATGTATTAAATAACAATAACGAAAATGAATCAGTTAAAAAATTTTCTATATAGTTGAATATGGATTTGGTCTGAATTATGTAACAAGAATTATATCTATTTGACATAATAATTGGCAACTAAAGATATGCAAAATCATTAAGTTCATTATTCACATTAGTATAAGAATAATAGTATTGTATAATACATAATAGAATTTAATAGTAGAAAACTATTCCGCGTCCACGAAATTTGAGAGTTAGTAACTGTTACTTGGTGAATGCAGCAAATACAGCCCAAAGTACCGGATTCGCGTTACGTTTAGCAGATTCCGTCTCAAAATCGAGATCTAATAATGTCCGTACTCTTCGCATCGCTACTTCATAATCGTCGTCTGACAATGGCGCAAATGCATTTTCTAATACGTCAGCTGCATGAGCTAAAATAACTAATGCCAATGTTCGTCTATCCATACGAGCGGCATCATTTACCCAACGACCTAATACAGCTTCTTGGATCTGGAAGACAGAAAGTAACATATGCCATTGTTCTATTCATGGATTATATAACTCAATTTAACATTATATATTCTTTTATGTAAAATGTAGAACGCATTTTTTATCCTTGCCTATTGTTTTCATTTTTATACGTTTATACTTAAATACTCCTTTTATACTCTTTATTTTTTATTCTAAGAACAATGTAAGTAGCTTTTAGCACAATTAATAAGAAATATAGAAATAACTAACGTTACAGATTTAATTGTAAATTAAATTTTCAATTAACAACATGAAGTATAATTTGATACAGATCTTTTTGAAACGTATTATTTTTCTATTAGGTATAAGTTAAATACGTAATAAGCACTGCAAAGAAGATAACTATAAAAATGTGTGTGTGTGTGTGTGTGTGTGTGTGTGTGTGTGTGTGTGTGTGTGTGTGTGTGTGTGTGTGTGTGTGTGTGTGTGTGGTGTAGTGTGTAGTGTGTACGTCGTGTACGTAGTACGGTACGTCGTAGTGCGTCGTGTGTGACG
>NW_012130069.1:6303762-6320850 GCF_000143395.1 Atta cephalotes | reverse complement strand
TAGTAGTAGTAGTAGTAGTAGTAGTAGTACGTAGTAGTAGTAGTAGTAGTACGTAGTAGTAGTAGTAGTACGTAGTAGTAGTGTAGTGTGTGTGTGTGTGTGTGTGTGTGTGTGTGTGTGTGTGTGTGTGTGGTGTCTATATATATATATATATATGCATTTAATTAGGGAGCTGTTATCTTATATACATGCCTGCTAATCAATTTAGAATATTAAGCATATACCGGGTGGTCCAGGATAATTAAATTGATCATCTAAAATATCTCGCTTATTTTTAATGATATAAAAAAATATTTCAAATAAAAATGAAAGAATTTCAAGAGGGACGTATTTTAGTCATGTTGGTTTTTTTTTAAATGGAGACGTCAAAAAGATATAAAGATTACCTCCATTTTTTAATGGAATTGTATGATTTACACAATATGATTTTTCTAATTATTTTGCATATAAAAATATTAAGGTGATAATATCAAAAAATCAATAATTAACGATATTTTACATTTTATTCTGAACCTTGATATAAAATGTTACTAAACTATTAACTTTTTAACTTGTAAACTATTAACATTTTGATAATCGTATCTTAATACTTTTACGAATAGAATAATGAATCAGTTGGTGGAAAAAAAACACATAGTTGCTTATTTAAAAAATTACTCATTTTGCATACATATTTTTTTTAAAGCAATGATATATTTTCTTTACACTAACTAATTTATCTTATTATTCTGTTCTGCATATAAAAGTATTAAGATATGATTATCAAAAAGTTAACCGTTTACGAGTTATTTAACATTTTATGTCAATATGTATATATATTATGTCAGAATAAAATGTCTAAAAGAATTAAATATCTCGTAAACTATTGATTTTTTGATATTATTATCTTGATACTTTTATATGCAGAATAATTAAAGGAATCATATTGTGTAAAAAAATCAATTCCATTTTAAAGAATGGAGATGACCTTCATCTTTTTGATGTCTTCATCTAGAAAAAAAACAATATAAACAAAATACGTCTCCATCGAAACCGTTTCACTTTCGTTTGAAACATTTTTTTGTATCACCAAAAATAAACGAAATATTCAAGATATTCGATTTAAGTGAACCACCTTGTATAAGCACATATATAAAGATAAGATATTACTTCCGTAGAGGATAACATAACAGCATTATAACATTAAGCAAAGAAAATTGAAATAAATGTTTAAATATTGAGAAGTTTTCTATTCACAGTTTATATAAGAGAATAGGTTATAAGTTAGGAAGCTTTTTTTCTGAGTAAACACTAGTTATTTTCGAAAAAATTTTATAAGGTCTAACGAGTTTTTTTTTTAAATGATATATATGATAATATTTATGATCTGGTAAGTCATTTATTACATTAGCGATAGTCACAGTAAATACATAAATATTATCAGTGTGAGACATGTATAAATTATATTGGAAGATTCATACAAGTATAGATACAGAAAAATAATATAAATTGCAAGATAAATTGTTTGTGCATGTAATAATTTACATGCACAAACTATATCTATATTGTGTCTGTATTTGTTCTTGTATGAGTCCTTTCAGCCTTGAAATTTATAATTAATAATTCCGCAATTTATTCTATAGGCACATTATATACAGTGAATGAAAAAAGTATTCATACAGAGGAGATATCTTAAAAAAAACTTTCAAAAATATAAACATTAATTAACAATTTATTAACAAAGAATAAAATATAATTTGTATATTTTTCAAAATTATTTACACAATAAGTATTATATAGTCGAGAAATTTAGCTTTTCGGAATAGGTAAAACTCTTTCGTTTATATTAGAACAGAAGAAACTCATTGTATAAAATTACTAATTAATATTTATTTTCTATAAATAAGGCTTTTTATAATAATTTCCTCTTTACAAACACTTTTTGTTCTTATTGTATCGATAATCAAAAAGTAGTATCATAGAAGAATACAAAGAAAATAAATAATTTACCTTTTTCACGAGACGGCTTTTAGCAAGGTTGTCAGTAAGAGGATGAGTTGTCATATCAAACAATAAGAAATTTTGTTTCTCTGTAGTTAAGACACCCTTCTCGACAAGATTTTTTGCTAGCCGTTCTCTGACATTTTTCAATTGATACCTCAATTTTAAAGGATTCCATGTTTCTCCTGTAATCATGCGAGACATTTTAGGACCATCTTGTACATAAGTACAATAATAAAGGAACTAACCACTGAGATATTCTATCCAACTCTGCACAGTTTCAGGTGGATCTGTGTCCTTTAAGTGTTTCAAAGCTTCATCCAACAGTACATCTCCCGTAGGCGCATCACTTTTCAACAGAAGCTTCCTAGCTAGCAAACTTTTCTTACGCATACCAGCTTTCTCCAGCTCTACTCTACCCCGAAAGGCAAGCTCCGCTAAGATACACCCTCTTAATCCGGAACTTATGCAATCATTCCAAAAGGATGTATATCCCTATGAAAAAGAGGACAAAGAGTCAATGCCAACCGATCCAGGAATTCACAAAGGAGAGAAAGATTTCTAGAGCATAAATGAACCTCTTTATCCTTGAGACCGAGCAGCAGGACCTCCTCCATAAGAGTGAGACGTGTCTCCTTATCAGAGTCATCGTCAATAGTGGGATTGCAGTTGAGATCCTTCTGGGACAAGCAGTCCGTGTCCGGGCTTTGTCCAGACAGTTTATCATTGTGGCCGACGAGGTCTGCGTTCGGGCCGTCCTGACCGCTGCCGCCGCCGGCGCCGCTGCCGCCGCTGTTCACCACGCGTCGTCGCTGCACCAGCCCGTCACCGCGATTCATCATGCAGCACAGGTACCACGATGAGCCACCACTTGGAAGTACGTCCGTGCGTTCCAAAAAGGATCACCACCACGAGCAACTTTGATCAAACGGACGTGTCTGTTTCAGACAGTGTCGTTATTAGAGAGAGCCGGCACAAACATCCATCGTATGGTAAACACTATGCCGTTGACGTTTACTCCAAAGTGACATGTCTCATCCAAGATGGCCAGGCCCCTCTCGTTTGATGATCTCCTCGCGCGATTACCCGCGGTGGGCCGAGTCAGCGCGGTGGATGACGCGCGGCGCGGCCACGACACGATGCGATGCGATGCAACGCAATGCAACGGCCGATATGATAAAACGATGAGCGTTCAAGAAATACGGGACCATGTATCTCCGCTTGATTCGAGCTTGCCTTCTGCCGTCCGCGTTTAACGTCTGTCACCGACTCACCACGAGAATCAACACGCCTGCGAGGAAGATGTTAGGATGAAATACACGTGTAAAATTGCGAGACAAATCCGGGACATCGAAATTGTGGAATTCAGCGCGAGAATCACTCGTGCCACGCAGAGGATAAGGAACGAGAAGGATGAACGTCCGTTCGCAAATCGCATCAGCGGCAACAATCACGAATCAGCGAGCGAAGCAGTGTCGCCAAGATAGAATCTAGAATGCACCAGAATGCACAAGTTTTCTATACCAACCAAACGACTGAATCTATTTACCCTGTGAGATCTATTCGTATTATTTACACTTTTTGCACTCAGCATCTCCCTTTTCTTTCTTTTTAACGCCCGAATATAAGGTTTGTTCGTATTTTTTTTGTTGCTTATATCTTTTGCCTTCGATATCTTTGCTTTCTTTCTCTTCATCAAATATATAGTTATCTTGTTTTAAATGTAAGAATTTTTGAAGATTTGAAGCAACGCGAACAACCTCAAATTATTCTGAATTGCGCAGAATGTGCATTGGCTTTTGCGCGCAGCACATAAACGCGCTAGGGAATAACTCGAGATGGCCAATCAGTCTTCCGCTTTTCAGGAAGCGATAGACAATAGACACCTGTCCAAGAAAGGAACAAGCATTTCCGGTATTTTGTTTGTGTTACATTAACTGGAAAATTTAAAATTTTGGCTCGTATTCAGAACACGCTCATAATGAAATTAGCGTGCAATAGTATTTGTAATACATAGAAGTATTTAGATTATTTAGAATGAGTTTTTATGAAATTAATTTTTATTGAAATTAATTTCTAAAATTCTATTATAATAGAATTGAAAACAAAATAATATAAGGCCACTTCGATCAACTTTAATCACGATGATTGTCCTGGATAATTAGTCCTGGAAAATTTAAAGTTTTGACTTGGATTTAAAACGCGCTCATAATGAAGTTAGCGTGCAATAATATTCGTGATACATATAATAGGAGTATTTAGATTATTTAGAATGAGTTTTTATGTCTGAAGTTAATTTCTAAAATTCTATTACAATAGTATAGTGAAGATAAAATAATATAGGGCCACTTCGAATTCCAATCCGATCAACTTTAATCACGATGATCAGTCCATTTGAATTAATTAACTGCATTTATCATTTCAGCTACGATTGGTCAGTTCTAATTAATGGACTAATTATCAATTAAAGTTGATGTGACTCATAAAATCCTATAGCACAAAAGTTGCAACAACATTGCAGCAACATTACATGTTGCAGCAATATTGCTGCAAATCCTGTGCTATATGAGAAATATATAGTATAATATAGATTAATTTTTTATACATATGGCCCATATTTAGAACGCGCTTATAACGATGTTAGTGCATATTTACAGTAATAATAATAATTTACGTCGTATATACTCAGAGTTCTATAATATACAGAATATATATTGAAGCGTGCGGCCTTTTCTAATGTACTAAAATATAGAAATTAAACTGCGGTCCGATGGAAAAAAGGAAGGCAAATAAATATACTAATTATCTTTCTGACTCTTTTCTGCAAATAACACAATTAGCAAGTCCCTGAAAAAGAAAAATACTAATTTTTGCATTAGGGTGTTATATTTTCTAGAAATTGGAACACTCCCACTCCTCGATGGCGCGTTCCAGTATATTATAATATATTAGCTCACTGCATATACTAGAATTAAAAAAAAATACAAGTACGCATTATCGATAAAATATGAATTTTTATGTTTTCATTATTTAATTTGATAGTGTAATAATTATAATATATTATTTATTATAATATATTAGGTATCTGTATATTTAATCTTTATAATATTTGCAAGAAATTTATTTGCTGATATTGCTAACTATTTAATATAAAATTATTAATATAAAAATATTTAATTAAAAAACACGTAGTTTTAAATAAAAAATTTTTAATAATAAATGTATGATATTTTTAATAAAAGTTTTGCTCTTCTTTATGTATGTGGTAAATAGGTAAACAAGATTGAAGCTTTTTCTCAATTAAAGCTACTTACTTGAAGCTTCAATTAATGATTATCAGGCAAAAAGATGTTTTTCAATCCTAAGAAATAATTATTGATTGTTCACATTAAATACTTCATTTTGATCAGCTTATATTAAAAAGTTTGAAATATATAAAATGTGTAACTATGTAAATTGATTACTATTAATAAAAAAATATAATCTGTAAGTTAAATTACAGTTGGAGGAAAGAAATGAAGTTAAGTTACAGTTACTGAAAAAAAGTAATTCTATCTGTAACTTCGTTACAAGTGATAAATTATTTCCCAACCTTGAACGCTAAACTCATATCGATTTTACTGCAGATAATCGATACGTTATGACAAACTTGAGAATATTTTATTACACAATAGCGCACACACGATCCGATAAATGATCTAATAATATCACGATTTTAACTTCCGGTCAAAAAGAACTGGATTCTTTCAATTTAATCGAGATATCTTTATATTTAATCATTTTGTTTTTTTCTGCTTACTTATTTTACGTAATACAGTGCTTATTGTTTTTTTACAATTATCATCAAATGTGCACTTAAAATGGAATATCTGTGAATATATTTACCATCTGTGAATATATTTAAATATTTTTTAAGTCTTATCTCTTCCGTGCAAATAACGGGGGCTTATCAAATGCTTAAAAAAATATTATCAACAATAATGTTATCAACATTTCAACCAAAATTATAACAAATGTACAAAAATCTTTTGCAATAATTTATATAGTTGTAAAGGTTGATAAATAAAATCTACCAAAATTCTACATAGCTATCTCAATCAAAACGTTTCTTTATCGGTTATTCTTATAAACATTCAAATCTTATTATCGGAAATGATCGAGAAGCAGAATATGTGAAAATTCGATCCTAATCAAATACAGTTATTTGCTGTTAGATAACAAAGAAATAATAGTGACTCAATTTTATTATTTTTAATTTCTATATGTGTCGAAATATAAATCAATCCATTTCTGCAGTTAGTTTCAAAATAAACAATATCATATTGATGTATGCATTTATTGTAAATTAAATTTCAATCAAACTTAATTTACATTTCTTGAGTTAAAATTGTTCAACTCTTTGTTTTAATTAAATTAATGTTGAATAGGTGGCGACTTGTAGAAATAATTAAAAATAACTTAAGTATAATAAATTATAATTTCATTCATTTGACATTACATATGAGTTTAAGAGTATTCCATCGAAGAAGGTATAAAGTATAAAATAAGACAATATAATAGTAACTGCACAGATCTATTCAATTTTTGGTTCTGTCATCCCTCTCTTACATTTTGCTTCAATTTTCATTTTTAGTAGGACAATAATTCGCATAACTATTCGCATAACTTTTATATCGGAAATCTTGCATATTTTGAAAATAATGAAAGCATGATAATAGAAATCAAGATATAGAAAATTGACAATGAATGGCTCGGTCGAGGGCACCGATCAGGCTTGTCACGGTTCTGTCCCGCTCTACGGCAATGTCGAGGAGCAACGTCGAGGAGCAAGACGGAGCGTTCTGGCGTTCAGCGTCCTGAGTTCAGTTCTCCGTGATCGCTCGATCAGGTGGCATCGAGCGGGATTTGCTCGCGCCCGATCCATCGCGTTCTCGCGATTGTACTCTCAACGAACCAAAAAAAAAAGAAGAAATAAAATTAACCACACGTCACTGGATATCGCGTTGTGTCCTTCGTGGGAAACCGAGGTACGGGATATTCACCGGGAAGGGAAATCGTCGATAATGATTCAGCGGATTCCTCATTGAATAGATCAGTACGTCGGATCGGCTATCAGGTGAGACCGGCGAAAGGAATTTCTACGGTCACTACCGTCGCGCGAGAATTCCTCTCCGCGAGTACGCGACGCGCCGCGTCGCGCCGTTCGTTAATATCCTGGGATCTTGGATAACATAGTTGCCTAAGAATGACGTTTACCAAGGACTTTTTAATATCTTTTGAAGTTGATTGACGCTCAGACTTGTTCAAAAGCGACTCTCGCTGCGGGAAATTTCGGATTTTACAGTACAGCACAGTTCCGCAGGCAGAAACATCTCACGGTCAATAGCGTTTGAAGTTTTTTTAAAAATTATATTTAAAAAATTCTATTTTTGATCGAAGTGAATCTCGATATTTAATAATATTCATCTAGATTTACAAATACATTTTTTAATTCTATAAACTGTTTTTAATTTTATAAACTTTTCTTTTCCAAAGTGCTGTTCAATATCGTGTAACATGAATTCCATTATGAATTGTATTAAATTTAAGAGAAATTGGAGCGCGTTTTATTTCAAGAATAAAGTCTGATCTTTTTTAAAACGGAATCTAATATCGAATAATTTATTTAATGCTACTGCAAGATTCACGACATTGTTGCAATTCTTGATATTAGATATCATATAAAAGTAATCATATCTCTTTGTAGAAAGAAAAGATATCTTTATGTTAAGAAAGTTTTACGTACACGTATAACTACAATTGTAATTATATACTTTAGTTATGCTCTGATTATAGCAGCAATCTTTTAATTTAAGGATTTTTTCACATCTTAACATATAATTATTACATGTTATTTATCTATATAAGTATTATTTAATTTATTTTTAATTTTGGATAATAAGTAAGTTAATCTATTTAAATAAATAAAGTCACTGAGTTTTAAAATTAAAGTTACAATTTATTTTAATATAAAAAACTGCATGCAAAGAAAATGACAAATAATATGAGTCAATACTAGATAATCTAGATACGACAATAATTATCAAGAAATGAGATCAAGATTAGAATGAGATATTATCGATATCAATTGAATTATATTATTATATTGTTAAATAACGAAATAGTTCTAAATTCAAATATTATTGAATAATTTCTAAAATTATTTCTATAACATTGTAATGAATGCGCGAGAAAAGGAATCTATACTTGCAACTTCCTGTCGCTTCTCGATTTAAATTCTAGAGTGAAGCGACGATCGTGCATCGATCGTCTGTTCTAAATAGGTGTATACGGTAACAGTAATGCAGTAGCACACTTAAGAATTACATCATGATTACATGTCCCTCCGGCTGACATGATTCTAAATTTCACACGAGCTATTATTTCAATCGCGCATCACTCGTCGCCGACCCTCGATTCCCCTGCGGCCGCAATGAATCGTCGTTTCGTCGACCGCTTGTTCATTCCGCCTCATCCGTCGATCTCACAAAAGGGAAACCATGGGAATCCTGTCTAATTATATTATTCATAATTAGCTGGGATTCGCGCGCGGAGCGGAGCGGAGTAATGCTGAACGTGCTGCAGTCCTATAACAATGTGAAACGACGTGGATTATCACGGTTATCCGAATGTACTTGATTATTCCGAAACAGTCAGGATACACACGAACGTTTGGCTTATTTTTTTCTTTCTTTTTCTCTTTTTTCCATTTTTCTTTCGAGAGAACATATTTACTTTGCTACCGACATCCACCGCGTAAAGTAGCAGCGAAGTAGTAAAGTGAAACGGATAACACCTGTGCAATTGTTTGGTTCACGGATACGATTTGGTTAACGGACTTCAAATTATACGGTTCTTGTCAGAGATGGAAATACTTCGGTTGTGTTTGTACGTTGAGCTGCGTTTCGTTATAATATGGTGTGTATTTGCACGAACGTCACTTTTTCACTAACAATGAGCTACGTGGAACAACGACAAACATGTACCACACAGTAACATGTTTTCGATGAATTGTCTCGAATCGATTTCACGGAGATATTTCATTCAAAGAATATTTGTGTGTGTGTGTGTATTAAGATTTTAAGATACATAAATCTGAGAGATACATAAATATTTCTTAAAAATTTTTTATATAATTTTTCAGAATTTTTATATAAATTCCAAAATTTTTTGAAATTTCTGTAGGAGCTGGTTGTCAAAATGCTTATAACTCAAATAGAATAAAGCAGAAAAATCTCTTTTCTTTTACTGTAGATTAATAAAATATTAATTTGTTGCGTAAAATGATTTACACCACAAAATTTGTATATATTATTTATATATATTTTTAATTAAAAAAAAATGAAGTTGATGAATAAGTTTTTCTTATCACCTATTTTGTTGTCAGATAAGTCTTTAGCATTGTTAATCATGATATCCCTGTATTTATAGAAAATAACATGTTTTAGAAGAAACAATTTTGCTGCAATTAATTAATTATTATCCTGATAAAGTGTGTATACAATCTCTTTTATTAACAATGGCTATGTGGAGTAGATTGACTAAAATGAGACGAGGTTAGATGATAATTAATTTTCATATTTTTAGAGAACACATTCTTAGAGAATATACTTACAAATATATTATATTTTATATAGATATATATGTTTTTTCATTTTTCATAGAAATTACGGTATAAAAACAAATTATTTATTTTATGATTAAAATAAACTATTTAAATAAATAAATAAAAACTATTTTATTTGTATTAATATCATAATTACTATTATTTCTTAAAATATAAAACTGATATAAAAATAAAAATTTTATTTTTTATATATGTTGTCCATAACAAATACTACTGCCAATCTTAGAATGTATGTTCAACCTAGAACACGAGGGTTAATTGTTATTTTTGCAACTTCATTTAAAATTAAATAACTTATTTTTACGATATGATGAATTCACGAGTAATATTTTTTATAATACCTAAAGAATGTACACATTATAATATATATAATATTTTAAAATCAGACATCCACTTTTTTCTAAAAATCACTATAATCAAAAACTGTGACAATTGGATCCCGGTCTCTTTTAATTTTATAATTAAAAAAGAATTCTCAAATCTTTTATACCAATTGAAACAATTTCAAAAGTGTTAAGAATATTTACAGCTTTTCTAGAATTTTTTATACATATATGTGTAATTCTAAAATACTCTAAAATCTTTTATTCTATAATTTCCGAAGAAAACTTATAAAATCTGAAGAAATTAAAGATATATTTTTTTTAGAAATCTTTATTTTAAAAATTCTTAAAAATGTTATGGAAATATTAGATATGTATTATGAAAATTTTGTTACCAAGAAAATTTATTGTAAATCAATTATAAAATATCATTACATATAAATCTACTATATATGCATAACAACACTGTACGAGCACAACAATTCCATGGATTTACTTTGTTAATTTCTGTAAACATGCTGTCGCATCGGTTTTATAATGAATTTATTTATTTTTGTCAGAGTTGTTTGTGAACGCTCGCACGTATCTTGCGAGTGCATATTTCTCGCCTGAAGAGACTCCTCTTTAGCATACGTACGCGTTTTAGGACGTACTTACATGCGACCAGGAAGCGAATTTTAACAGCGTTTTTAACGACGTCTCGTAAACCACGGCATCGATAAACACGCTGCTCCCAACCGCGTAAGAAATTACATCGCAATTATATGTGGGTTAACGCACAAATTTCAAGCTACGAATATAGTAACATTCGGCAATGAAAAAATGAACGGTATCTTTAACATTTCTCACCAGGATACGTATTCGAAATAAATGTGCGAGAGACTGGACTGAGAATTTGACGAGGGTTCAACGATTCTTTTCAAACATGTGTACATTTTCCTAAAGCCCATTCTACAATTGCGTAAACATAATTGTAAGTAATTGCAGTTGTAAGAATTGATCAATCATAATTTAACATTCTTTTCATATTTGACAGTGATTAGTTAATTCTTACAACTATAATCACTTACTACTACTATTTACTACTTAACTACGCTTACACAATTGTAGAATGAGTTTAAACTAGACTGCATCTTTAATCTTTAATGCATAGATGATTTTCCAGGCCTTTATTGTACGATATTGACGGTACGAGATTGTTCGTATTTGGGTTAATTTTCATCATTTTTACAAGTATAAAAATTATTAAGTGAGTCTTACATATACTTTAATATTTTTAGAAAGTATTGGTACTTTCTAAATTCTTTGAAGTAAAATATTACTGCAAAGAGTGAAAATTAAGCCTTGAAAAAGAATGACTCAGTTTTTAATCTTTAAGAATGACATTTTACTCTTCAGAGTTTTACTTTAAAAATTTTAGAGAATAAGAGATTATTATATTAAAGCAAGATTGTATTTAAAAAAAGGGAATGGTAGAAACAATTATTTAGTTGCTCCAATATTACAAAAAAAAGAAACATGGAAGAAACATGGAACATGAATAATCCAGTGTATGTACTAAAGAAATAATCTTAAGACTATAGCACACAAAATAAGTAAGCAGTAAGCAAATCACTTTGAATTCGCTACTGCTTACGTTATTGCTTTACGTTCTCTACTGTGGATTGACCAATTTGCTTGCGTCTTACTGCCTTACGTTTTTCTATGTGCCATAACTCTTAGATCATTCTTATTTTCAACAAACAATTCATGCTTTTAACTGTTTCGCAACACGTTCAGAGTTTGTCAAAATCAAAGGGAAATGCATATCTTTCCTTATAAAGATATGTTAACTGATTCGATCTGCAGCTCGACTGTTCACGTGACTTTAATGTAATGCCTTTCAAAGAGATTTGCCAGATAAATTCCTTTCTTTCCTCGCGCTCTGTAAGTTTATGGAGCCACATATAGTACGATTTTGCAATCGAGATATTAACGAGGTACATAGACTAATCGCCTTTTTACGCCGGATTTAAATATCGCGTAAAGAACATGGTACTAGTGTGCATCGCAAATTCGGTATCGCACGCTTCATAAATCGAGGAAGAGCTTTCGAAGCGAAAGTACAACGCAGTATCCACGGAAAAAAGATGTAATTTGATAGCGTTTCATCACGGATGACCGATCACTTTCCAGCCACGGAACGCAAAAAGTGTCTTAATGCGAAGGGGAGCATAGAACAATTTCATCTCAGCTTAAAAATTTCAACCTTGGAGTGAGATCGCCAACAGTTTCCTCTAGGTTTTGCGTTGTAACGGCAAATATTATCTGAAAGCAAGCATTGGAGGTATGAATGAAGCAAAGGTCAATTGATTATGCGAATAAAACCATATCAATTGTTTATATAAATAAAACAATACAGTAAATTCCCGAAATAAAATAAATTAAATATTAAGGCTTTTGGAAATTGGCGCTGTAGGTGATGCGCAATAAATATATATTTTCTTTAAAATCTAATTATTTGTTTGATATTTAAAGTAAAATTTAAGTAGTATACATATTTTGGTTAACTTTTTAGCCATTTTTATTAGTACAAAAATAATTTAAAAAACGATTAAAAATTTGTTTATATTATTTGATAAGTTTAACAAATTTTCATTTGTCTTTAAATATCCTTACGCATTAATTGCGTATTCACATATTGCATAGTTTTCTTCAGCGTGAATAAATCATGTTAAATAAAAGTGAGCGTCTCTCTTCTCTAGGACAAATTGTTATATATGCAAAACGATATTAATTATCTGGAATATATAACAGATATCGGTAGCGAGCGAGCTTGTTACGTTCGAAACTTTCACTCCACGCGCTACTTGGACGATATTATCTTTTCTTCTTGCTTTTTTTTCTTAAATGTGCGTAAGCAACCGTGGCGAACGAACAGGCAAGTTGCGTATATACGTTTTTTCATACGGCATAAAATGTACATTCAGATCATTTTCTACATCCGGACAGAAATAAAAAGGTATGCGAGCTTTTTTTACACTGAGTATCATTGAAAATGACAATAATTACATAATAAACACGATTTCATAAGTGAATTATGATACGTCGCGTGCTTGGGACTTTCCTTATTAATTCTGTCATCAGAGTAATAGAATAAAGATTGTATAGACTTTATTTATTGCTATTTATCACTATAAAAAATAATTTTATCTTTATATTCTGTTACATATATGTGTCTCTCTTTCTATATATCTCTCTAGCACATACTTTTTATTTCTACAAATAATATATTGGAATTCTTTCAATATAATCTTGTCATTTTTGTATTTCTTCTATTATATAACATATCGAATTAATTTATGAAGTTCTCAAATTTTTTTATAAATTATATTGAGTAAAATACGAAAAATTTTAAGAATTTATCAGGCGTCTTTCCAACATCTTTACATCTTTACATTCAATTTATTCTCTAAAATTCCTCAAGGGTCTACCCGCTAGGAACCCTGGAAATTTATGATAAAGGTATAGTTGAAAGTTATGTTCAAAACGCACTGGGATATAAAATAGCTTGTAAGTTGGAATGAATTGTCGATGAAAAAAATGCCATTTAATTCAGCATCAACTCGGACTAGTTCTGCATCGTTCGATTCGATCTCGACCTAAGATGCGTCACGGTAGAAAGCACCGCAGACTCACGGTATCGCGTATCCCTTTATGTGTATCACCTCGCCGTGTATTCTCACACATCGGATTTGCATACGCGCGTGCACACGATATTCCTCTTACGCTTTGATAATGATCCGACGCGACGGACACTTCAACCTCGAACCGGCCGGTCGGGAAGGCCAACGCTGACGAATGTTTGTCTTAACGCATGTGCGCCACTACGCAGGAATTTCGTGTAATATATGGTTGATCACACGAATTACGTAATCAAGAAAGTTAAAGCATCACTGATCCGAGATCCACCAAATTCATAGCTCATTTTACTTCAACAATCAATCGTGTCTTGTAATAATGAGAAACAATTGTGCCCAGAAGATCAGAATTAATGATGAATTCGATCATTTGTACTACACTGGATTAGTACACATTAAAGAAACTGCTTTATAAAAAGTAGCTATGTACAATAACATAATTCATATAATCAACTTTAATAATGAAATATTACATGTATATTCTGCTGAATAATATCACAATATTACTGTTAGATATTTCATTATTTAAAATATTTATACGCTTTTACATTTAATTTTGCCAATTTCATGTGTAGCAACCAGCTTTTAATATGCATTAATCTTATGTAATACAAGTGACTGAATTTGTTTTAACACCCCGCGGCGTTGCCTTATTTCTTCATCTTTAATAGCGTATCTCGAAGATTAAGGGCCTCTTTCATCAACCTCTAGCTAAGTTAATTAGTAGAAATACCAATAGCAGTTCTATGTAAAAGAACTTCTCCTCTCTGTTTCTCTTTTGAGACAACTGTATTTATTCTCTCATTGGCAATCATAGTGGTTTTAATCATCGATTAACTTAATCAGATATTGGAGAAAGATGCTCTAAGCTGCGTTGTATCTCGGAATAGACCTCTGGCGAAGCAAATGTAAAAGGTGGGGTTTAACCCGGTAACAAGTGAGCTTTCATGATCCCGTCCCTGTTCGCGTGTGACCTCGATCGCTATCAGCGCGTTACCCGACTATTTGTTTATGACGGACGTTCGCTCCAGTAAAATTCAGTGTCGACGGCATCGCGACATCACCGACATATCGGAAAAGTCTCATTGGATATTCTGACGTCGACAACACGTGACCGCAATGTGTATAGCAACTTCTGGACACGAATGTGGACCGTCGTCGCGGATATGAGCCACTTCGTATCATTTGCGATCGAGTCAAGACTACATGATTCGAAAAATACTCAAATACTTATTTATACTGATAAAGGGAAGTTATATAAAAATGAAGAGTATTTATTTTTTTATAAAATCTCTCGAGAAAAGAAAATCGCAATTGCTGATTGACCATCACGTTTTAAAAACTGAATAGCACTGATAGTATTAAAAAATATATAAATACCACTCGCGTCTATTAAAATGAAATTCATTGAAATTGAATTGAAATTCATTGAATGACACCCCGAAGGATTTCAATGAAACTCATTGAAACTCTTTGGGATGTCACGCATAGGCTAGCATTCATAGTCCTTACTTTAGTGCGAGGTCTACAATAGAAGTTGTAGAGATCGTAGTCGAGAAGTTGTAGAGTATTAAGTCACAGAAAATAAACCAATCACAATCGAATATGAGAAAAATAATCGATTATGATTGGTCAATTTTCTATTTATTTAAGATCCTACAACCACGACTTCTATTGTAGACCTCGCATAAGACTCTTAAGTAATGTTTCAAGATGCTTAATTAATGTTTTAAGATTAATTTGTAACATCTTAAAATTGCATTTAAGACGGTTTTAAATTTAAGAATTAAATATGAATTCCGACTCTAAAGTGGCACATACGCTAGATTTCTTTTATATCGCCATGCTAGAACTTTTTTAATAAAGATAATTTATTTGCTTGTTATATTTCTTAATGTTTGGCATTTAGATGAAAAAGATTATTATATGTCCATTTTTATACAATGTTTTTACATGATACTCATATAATAGATACAACAAAACGAGTGTGTATAGAATGGCACCAAAGGTTAATATATTCTAAATAGTCTGTATTCCTCAATTGAAAACATTCATGAATTCGTTACACTCTTCAAGGAGTTATATGATAACAACGAAGCTTCAGAAACTGTTTTCGTAGATTGCGAAAAGGTGTCTTTCCCCAGATCTCAGTTTCAACACAGGATAAAATGGCCCAAGACGTGGTTCGCTAATGGCTATGTCTTCAGGTGCGTATGAAAGACCAAGGACGAAGGGATCGACCGACAGGAAGAGGAGCGATTAGAAGAAGGAGCGGTTAAACCGGAAAGTCGAGCGCGCGCGGCTGAAGGGGGTCGCCGAAGCAAAACTGCTACATCGGATTGCTCCGTTGTGGCGGATAGACCGGCTTCTACGCCGCGATTAATTGCAGCCCGCCGGGCAATTGTCCGCGCACGTATCTCGCTTCCGGTCCTGACCCACGGCGCAAACTATTCCAATACTCCGGGGATGACGTATCTTCGTGGGTGTCGGCTCACATGTAACATAACCGACAGTATCAGATTTCGCGTTTTAGGAACAGATTTAACGTTGTCGTGAATCGAGATCGAGTCGACCGCAACCCGGGTCGGTGACACGTGACCCAACATAAAACCAAGAGGATATTATCCTTCTGGAGAACGTCCGGCCGTTCGCCACTCGACGTCAGAATTTGTATATCTAACATAAACTACAGCGTAGTTAAAAAATAGTACGGACTGTTTCAAATAACGGTCACTGGATAATAATAATCCAAGAGCTATTTGACAGGAAATATAAGAAACTGAACTAGAGTAGCGGCAAGAAAAATCCTTCTTCGCGGATGAAGAAACATAACAATCGATGACAAATGGTGTCACCGAAACTACAAACCAGAGCTGAAATGGAGCCAATTATTATTAAGAAATCGCCTGAAAATCGTACACCAGATTTCTCCGGCTCATTGTCTCTCTCTGTCCCTTTCTCTTTCTCCTTCCGTCTCGAAGCCGAGCTCTCGGAATAATGGCGGAGGAAGGGTTGGCCAGTAATCGACCTTGGAGCTCCGTCCTTTACGCATACGCGCCGCGCGCGTGTGTCGCGTGTCTTATTTATATGAGCGCGCATGCGTGCGTGTATATATAAGTATGTACACGCGTATCTAGCCGTACGCACGCACCTACACATCATTGCGCACGCCACTCCGAATGCACGCGAATAAGTGGCGTGCGTTTGCCGCGGCCGCGGTCGCGGCGCGCATCGGCCCGATAGCGTACACGCTCGAACACATACAGGCGGGCCGCAATGCCGATGCCGAGGGCATAGTTACACGGCTATTCCAGCGAGGAATGCTCGGCATGTCGCTCTCGTCAAATGGCCAGAAAATAAAAGGACTACCTCGCCCGCGGCCTTGATAGAACGCGCCTAGTGGACACGGGTCTCTCTCTCTCTCTCNCTNTCNCATCAT
>NW_012130069.1:6300833-6303511 GCF_000143395.1 Atta cephalotes | reverse complement strand
AGTACGTCGACGTTACTCGTACTAACTTACGTACTAATAGTATGTCTATACGTAACGTATTACGTACCGCCGGCCGTCGTATAGAACGACGCCGTACGTCGGTACGACGGTCGTCTCTCTCTCTCTCTCTCTCTCTCTCTCTCTCTCTCTCTCTCTCGCTCTCTTTCTCTTTCTCCAGCCGGTTACCCGCGAGAGTTACCCGCGAGATACCATTCAAAAGTCATCTCGAGAGATTAACTTGATGCTTGACGATCAATGGAAGTGGCTTGTGTTGCAAATCTATGGGAATCGTGGACTTATTCTGCATATTTTGTCTCATATGAAACACGCGAAGTATTATCAAGTTAATTTTTGGTGCAAGAAAATGGAATAATTTATACTTTGGTTTGATAACATATGGCACTGAATGTTTTCCTCCATTTCATATAGAATATTATTTATATATATATTATGGAACAAAAATAATTAGTATTTTGAAGGGAATGTGTTTCACACATTATTATAACAAAGTTTAAAAATTACTGCTATATTATAGGTCGAATAATATTATAAATCGTAAAATAATCCAAAAAAAATAAGAAAAGTTTGCAAAATACTGTTATGTTGATTATAAAGAATCTTATTAACGAATTAGCCATAATTTGTAAATTATGGATGTGCATTAGCGTATCGAATATATTTGAATGATTCTTGGTATCAAGTCCCAATTCAGATATGTATTGTTAATAATAAAACACGCCGTTTAATTCGCGAGACATTTACTTTTTATTTCGCTATAAAACATTCATTAAAGAATTCCCGTCGTAAAATCCGCGTTGTCGTCGGCCAAACTGAGCCATCAAGGTAACGTTATGCCGAACCGGTCCTCGAACATTTTTTATCGCTATCTGATTCCCTAAATTACGGGTATAGACCTCTGTACACACACTCTCCTTAATGCATCGTCGGACTCGAATCTCAAGAGCATTCCTTCGCCAAATACTATCGCGATACACACCGCAATGTTACATCGTACGATCGCGGTATAATTTATTGCATTAATTGTGCACATTAGAAAAATTTCACGATAAAAAGCAAAGATAAGATTTTTATGCTCAAGAGCATGAAACGCTCTAAATCAAAAAAGTCAGATTACATCTGTAAACAGATAAGTAAAGAAATGTATACACAACAGATAAGCGACGAATCTCGAGATAGTCAGACTTGGGATGCAGAAAGATTTTAAAGATTCGCGATCATATTCGAAAAGGATATAAGTAAATGAAAAGTTATGCTACGTGAGATTTTTGTGGAAAGATTGATGCAAATCGAAAAGCAAGCAGAGCCGATAAAACTATCTTAAGAGAAACCTGCTCCTGCATCCCGATTCTGTAATTTTAACAGTAATTTTAGTATCGTTATATTATTATTGAGCAGCTTTTTTTGATCATTTTTGATCATGTATGCTCAAAGAACACAGAAGTCAAAAGAAAAATTAATATTTTGATATCATAAAAGTCAAAATAATGACTTTTTATTATTAAATTTTAACTATTTATTAATATTAAGAATTAAAATAAAGCCATTTTGATTTTTTACTGGCTTTTATGTGATCACTAGATAAGGCTAATATTTCATGTGTCGTATAATAAAGCTTTTCAAGCATATTGATTGATTATAAAATAGAAAGATATTCGGATCTTTCCGTCCTGTAGCCAAATCAACGCGTTTAAAAAGTTTGTTCGTACGATACATAATATCAGATTAATAATAAATTAAATACAACAATATTACATTGTCGTTACAGAATCGTATTTTGACTAGTTTGAACGATCACATCCAAAAATTCGTTTGTGCTCCAAAGAGTCGCGCGGATAAGCCGTATCCGTCTGTAGTATAATGGGATACAGAGTCCAGAATCTCTCGGACTCGATAACAATACCTAGGAAGCGGAGCAGGTTACGACTCGGTAGCCACGCGGCGGAGAATGTTTTTACGAGCATCCGGGGCACGTCACGCTTTACGTACGCATCACATTTTACCTCAAATTGCATTCACTATACAGTGACGTGTGCGTCGATTCCCGTCAAATGATAAATTTTCTATCTAGATAAATCCACTAGCGTTCCTGTCCTTGTTTTGTCATCTTCGTGTTTTAATATCCCGTTTTAATACAAACCGTTAAAGGTGATTGACATCCAACCGGTATATTTATATATATATATTTATATATATAATTCTATCTTATATACATATAATATTAATAGTACCAGAATATTTTATAAAGATATTAAGATTATTATGTCTACATTTTGATAAATATAATATATGTATGCAAACATTTTTATAGTGAGCCAATATTGAAACAGATTCACAGAAATTGAAAGTATGTGAGGTTAAAATAAAGAAAAACATATTTAGTTCTTTGATTAATAAATTTGATTTTTTCCAAGGTGAATCGTATTCAAAATTTTATTCTATATTTTTTAAATTATTTCTTCGTATAAAACCAATTTTTTCTTGATTACATTAATAATAATTGATCGTATACATATATATATATATATATATATATATATATATATATATATATATATAATAAATAATAACGTAGTACTACTTACTAACTTTAATTAAGTTTAAGTTAACGGTAACGTACGTACCGTAAGTACGTAACGTACTACTCTACTATATAATTA
>NW_012130069.1:6293287-6300813 GCF_000143395.1 Atta cephalotes | reverse complement strand
TTATTATTTTAATTATTCTTNTATAACTATTATTNTATATATTAATAATTATATGTATATATATATATATATATATATATATATATATATATATATATATATACTTGATACAAAAAATGACGATTCTCAACATTTTTATGTAAAACGGTAGTCGATCAAAGAGTCACCTGTCATCTGAATATAATTTCGCGCAAATGCAATAGCACTTTACACCTTCGTGCGCTTAATTGCGTAATTAGTATAAAAATACAAGTTTTGAGGGGAAACGCAGCAATCGCAGGTATTTTGTTTTTATTATTCATTGCGAGACGTGCTCGACAGTATTTTGCAACTGAATTACTTATAATTAGAAAGGAAACACATTCTCGAGCAGCTGCAAATGCAATTCGGATACACATTGTTGCAATTACTTATACTTTCATGAAGGACACTTCGATCCGATTGAAAAAGAAACACGCAACAACTGAATAACGAACGAACGCGGAATATTAAAATTGCTTTACAAACTTTATAGAAATTGTATATATAAAGAGAGAAGTTATATTTTGTTTCTTAAAACTCGAAACTAAAATATATTGCATTGTTTGATCACATGGCACTCACTTTATTTTCTAATTATTTCTCGATTAGTCGGTTTAAATCGTGAAATGTGCATAATTCAAGAAGTATTTAAATATATTGTATACGATTATATGCATTAACGTTTTAGACTAATCTTACTTACATTTATCCGTTTTTGTCATATGGCAAATTTTTCGAATCTGTTGACTATAAGCTAAAAAGATCCGAGAACTTTTCTATTTTGCAATCAATTAAAAAATGGATAAATATAATATTAGTCTTAAAAATATCTTATGACACACAAATTTTTTAGTTTTTTATTGATGGGAAAATTCACGTCTCTCGATAAATTGAGAGGCATCCGACATCATTAAGAATCTTGATCTCTTACTATGTAGCGCATTGGATTACGATGTTGGGAGCAAGAAATAATATGGATCTCGAGCGAGGAGCGGGTGTAACGTGCGACGATAACAACCGCGTCTCGCCACGCCGCGAAGATTTACAATCCGGAGCTACAACGGTGGCTAGACTTGCCAACGAAGTAAAGTCCGGGCCGCTGGCAGCCGCAGCCGAAGGAACGGATCGGCAGCCACGAAAGTGGAACGATAAATCTATGCTGGAATAACTGGACGCTTAGCTTCTGCATTCTTCGAACGTTTAACAACCTCGACTTTTCTGCAACATTTATCACAATACGCGCCGCAATAGATCTATATACTCTGATCGAATCGGCGAATTTAATTGCATCAATATAAAATCTTATCTTTCAATAAAATTGCAAAGAATTAAACGAAATTGCAGGATGACAAATTTTATAACAAGAAATTAGACTGTGTCGAATCAATTCTTAATAAATGGATAGAGTAATCAATGCATTTACAATCTATAAGTCAAAATAAATAAACGTATCACATGAACGTAACGTATTGTATGCTATTATAAACTTCCGATAAATAGATCCGCCAGCGGATCCGGAGTGATTTTATCGCTCTTGATTGCAAACTTAATTAAGTCTGATCGCACCGTATTGCGCGTGGGCTGGATTCACGAAAAGTGAAAAGATGGAGAGGCGTAGCCTCCGGAAAGGAGCTAAGAAGGTGATGGCATACATATTTTGCATCGGAGAAAGTCGTACGCATACCTCCCCACCCCAAATTTTTCTTTCTCCTCCTTCCCATAGCTGTCCTCGTAGTCAGCGGTTACGCACACTTACGCAGGCATAATGATTACCGTGCATTAACATCTTACATAACGCACCGCGGTTTAATTAAACGTACGAGGTATCGTCTGTCGTTCAGGCCCGTGTAATGAAATATTGTTTCGTTCAAAGCGTTCGTACGGTCTTTATCTTTCTTGTAATAACTAAATATTTCAACATTAAATCTTGTAAAAATTAAATTACTTCAACATAATATGTAGATACATATCCTTCGTAATTATAATATTATTCCGCGTACAATTTTTTATATGTATATAGTAATAACAATTATTATTATTATTATTATTATTATTATTATAACTGTAAAATATATTAATCTCACTTTCTCTTTCTCAAATTGCAAATAACATACTTTTCTTAATTTTAAAATTATATTTTGATTAATTTGTAGTTTAAAACGTAATAAATAATACATTAAGATTAGTTATGTACTGGAATAATCTACGAATTTTATTAAGAATTTCATATCAAATATTTTTAAATTCGAATCATTTGTGTAATGTAGTGTGTCTCGTAACGGTAAGATTATAATACATTTATTGGCCAATGCGCAGCTGGTATTTTTCTGGATGCCAATCGATTATCTATGCTTGTGCACCAGATAGCATATTGCGCGAAACAGAAATGAAGTTGTGAAATGTATAATCCAAAAGATATCTAGAATCGCACGACTTAATCCAACATTGTACATTGTATGTGATTAGATAAAGACATAATGCAAGTCTTAAGAAACACAAGGTATATAGAGATGATATTTTCTTTCGGATACATTAAGATATTAATATTTTTTGAGCTATTTATCAAAGTAAATTAAAAAAAATAAAAACCTGGCCTTAAATTATAACAGATACTTTTTTGAACTGCCAATAAAGCTATATTTTTCAAATTTAATATCTTTGAAGTTTAATTATTGTCTTGAATAAAAAATGTCAAAACGTGATCACAATCACAATATAGATACTAAATTTACGTGAAGAAAAAATTAATTCAAGATCAATAATTAATTTGAAACATCATATATGAGATTAGTCTGTCGAAATGCATATTCTCGCTTTATCGTTATGTAACATATTTGACATAAATATATACTTATTGTAGAATGTTTCTTTATATACTTTCTACATGTAATTAGATAAGTGTTTTTCAATTGCGTTCGTTATCAGCATTCTTGTTCGTGTGATTATTATGTTTACGTAATTTCATCATTTCATTAAGCATGCATTCCTCTATTCTTAAACAAACTCGTTTCGGCAATACAGTGAGAGAAAAATGAAGTATTGCAAAGCAATATTACGACGTTTACTTTGATTTATTAGTTATGAAAGATTTGATTGTTATGAAAGATGATTTTGTAAAATATCTTATTGATGTAAAATATAAAAAAATAAAATAGATAGCTTATTTGCTAGAAATAAAATTTTATTTCGTCTTTATATATAAATTTATTTCAGCAAAGTAAATATATTTGTTACAATTAATTTTTAAGTATCTTTTTCTCAATGTAATAAAATATCACACATTTACAGGATTTGTAATTATATCCTGTTTGCCGATTAGTAAAAAAAATATTGTGGAGGTCAGACAAACGGTATTACCACTTATAAATATTCTATCCAATGCATTTATTGGGGAAGAAGGTGAACGAATTACCGTTCGGCTGCTAGCAACGGTATATCCAAACGAATTAATTTCTTTATCGGTCCAGCTGCAGATAATAAAACCGTGTTATAAAGTACCGCTTCTCTCAAAATCAATTTAACTCGCAACTAATATAATAATTAGCATGATATTATGAAATAATAATTACATCTAGCGTAACTGCATGTAATGATCAGTATACTGCAATGAAATGCAGCACAATATTTGATATAAAATACATGTAAAATCCCCTGAGAACTTCTAAGAATCTTTCTTCAAATGTACGCGTGCAGTTGGCATGGAATGCGCTCAGTAATTCCGATCGCCGATATTCTTGGAAGGTAGAAAGATCCATAAACTCGAAAAAATTTACACGAACACCATTTGTACGAGGACTTAAATAAATGCCTCTGAACACAAAATATCATCCTCTTCTCGAGGATAAAATTATATCATCCTAATCTTGCAGATAAAAATTTATTGCCACGCGAATATAAAGAAAATGATAAAGATACCAACAAAGAATTAAATTTCACTTGTATTTTTTTTTTCATTTCTTATTGTTTGATGTGTGTAAGATTTCTTTCTTTCGTATCGCGAAAGGGCAGCAAATGATTGAGAAAATCTCTAAGTTAAAATATGCGTATCACATAGTGCCGCGGGCAAGAAAAGTTGTGAGCTAGACGATGTGGATGATGCGGCCTCCTTGTCTTGGAAGTACCGTTGCGAGAAGCGACGGTGATGCTGGATACTCACGTACCACTTCGTTCGAACGTATAGGCATAAATCTAGCATCGATATTGAATGTCATACATACATACAGTGACTGAAGAAAATACTTATATTTCACATTCCTTTGTAAGAATAACAATTAAATAAAAAATAATGTAATGATCATTTTTTGTAATAATTTTATGCTTTATTCACAATGCAGATAAAATGCAATATATATGTTTATAAAACCTGCTTTGTAATAATATAATATTCTAAAATTAATTTAAACTGAAATATTTTAAAATAGAATATATATGTTTTATTATTACTCTTTTGCGATTATTTTATATCTGATGTTTAAAATTTTAAATTAAATGTATATAATGTATTCATTGTTTAATCGTATTATATACAAGCTTTCCTACAAGTGAATTTGATCGAGAGATTCTTTTATTCAAGTTGAAATATATTTTTTTTTTTTGACAAATTTTTAAGAAAGGTTTTTACACACATTTTCTATTTTTAACATTATCTTTGTAATTAAATTTCAAATTAAAATTTTATTAGAATTCGCTTGGAATTAATTGAGAAATATGGTTTCGCTATCTATTAAATTTATCAGTATTCCTTTCATATGTATATCAATAGAATCACCACGTGTAATTTTCTCTATCTCGTTATTAGATCGCAACAAGTGCATTAACGAAGTGAAAAGAGATAGCTTGAATTCAACGATGATTGTCGCCATCCAGTAAATTCCATTCACTTCGTAAGCTCTACCATTTCACTTTTATGCAGTTAATCTTCACTGAGTATCAATGCATCGTTTGAAATCTTGATAAATAGGGACGCTTTCTGTTTACTAGTGTCAGAATAATAAATGCACGGAAGATTCCGAAGCGCCTAGTTTTAATACTCATTCTCTGACGGTTTGCCAGAAGATTCTTTTATTTCAAAAATTAAAGTTTAACTATAGGAGTTTCTGCTTGACGAACGCCGAAAGAATTACAAGCATACTACTGAAATATTCATCGAATGCTTTCACGTACAAAAATCACGCTCTGACTACTTTCCAATTTGTTACAGACATGCGTTGGTTTCGCGGCCACGCCGAGGCACCGAGACTCCTGCGCCTAAGTCCCCTTCGAGCCGACGAAGACGTCAACGAAACGTCCTACCATTTCCGTGCGAGGTCTCGATGCAGAGGTAAAAGTTACCTGAAATGGCGGCGCGATCATCTAGTCACTGTAGAAAGAGTAAAGTATGCTCAGTGATACGCGACAGCCGTGATTCTCCGTTTATCCTCGTCACCGAGAGAATCGGCCTAATTCCTGTAAAAATGCCGTATCGTCTTACGTGCCGCGCGTACACGCGTCTCTTTGCGTGCCGCCCCGCCGTGTATGTGGAGAGACTTGAATCGGGATTCCAACCTGAATAATGCAGGGATTACGACTCAACGTTCCGTCAAGCTGAGTCCTTGAGTGACTGGCTAGAAAACGAGAATAGAAGCAAATTGACACTACGTCGGTCTACGCGACTGCACGTTAATATAAAGGATCATTGTCGAGGACGCGACAATCTGTATAGACCATGCGTGACCGTATACGCGTCCTGTAGGGCCGTGCGATGCAATTGACGATAACGGCGCCGACAGTCCGAACAATGAATTGTTCAGCTAATTATAGCAACTGCTAATTAAAACGGTAATCAGAAAATAAGCCTGTGAATCTTTAATTAAAAAGTTCATCTTCTAGTACGACACTTTCTGTACTTATATACCTAATTCATTGTGCAATAGCATTGTAAAAGAATCGAGTTGTTCTCCCTTCATTTCTTTACTTTTATAAAAATTAAATTACGACAGTTTTGTACTTTATTGAAACGTAAAAATAAATTTGGCAATCTTTTGTCTATTATAGTATGCGAAATATTTAAATATCTAGAAAGTTAATCTTTTTCTCACGTTCATAAGATATAAAATACAGGCAATTAGTAATGCGGATAAAGATACAATTATTTAACCACATAATTATGAAACATTGCTTGTCAGGAAACAATCCGCTTCTGAGAACTTTTATGTGAGGTGAAATGGTTTGACGTTAGATATGACTTAAAGAGCGATAAAGTATTACTCGACTGTCTAATCTATTTTTATAGTATCCGGTTTACGCATTCCATACGATAACGTACACAAATTACTCATCAGCTGTTTTCGGTTTTATTCGGCTCGACAGATATGAAGACAAATCGAGCCTTATTTTAGAGTCTGCTTACTTCTTACTTGTCAAGGATAGTTGAGAATGATTTGACGGTTTGCAATACATGATGACGGACTAATTTAAAATGAGTAAATCCCGCAAGCTTACCTTGAAGACTGAAGAGCCTAGTCGCGATAGCGACTGTCGTTACTGGCTGCATTATCTCGATTGCTGTCAGGGTCTTGTTCCGTAAAACTACGACTTGTAGTACTAGGGAATAAATTAGTATCAGTGTAGCTTTCAACATATATTTTATAATGACACGTAAGTCCGTGTTCTTACATTCACATCTACTAGTATTACAAGACTTGCTGTTTTTATCAAGCAGAGTCGTGTTCGAACTCTCTATAATGAAGAAAAAAAATGTAATTAATTATTTTATACTTCTATTGATTATTGATTATTATTAATTGCAAGAAACTTGTTTTATTTTATTAAATTTTTATTTTTAGTAAACTTATATAGGACTCTGAAATTAAAAAAGAATATTATAAATCTCTTGCTCTTCTGCTTTATTTAAACGAAAAAAATATATTAATACTTATGATATATCTATAATTATTTTGATTAATAAATATTTTGTTAATATTGTATAATAAGATATAATTTGGTTTTTACTTTTATTTAAACAATATGAGAAATCGCCTTAATAATATATATATATATATATAAAGTATTTATATTGTTATTTATTTTATTTTCTTAATTAGAAACTGACATGTCGCTGTATATAGCATCCTTAAGTTTATCTATTTCATAGTAGTACAAATAAATTGCTCATAAGCGTATCCTGTTTTACGCATATCCTGTACAAAACATCATATTTCACAGAACACAGATTTATCAGTTATGTCAATATCATCGCGGCTGGCAGTGGAAGTGGTCACTTTCAAGTTAGAAGTCGTAGAGTTCGAATCTCATTTGTATTTTTATTCATAAGAGACTGTAGAAAAAAATGAGGATACGTAATCTACTGTGTTCTATTATTCATCTAAGATTTTGTACGGTGCTCTATTATAATTTATAGAATATACTTATATATATTTTATAAATATAAAACTATATAATTTAAAAAATATACACAAGTATATAAAATTATATAAAGTAGAAAATAGACAATACTGAGACTGACC
>NW_012130069.1:6274943-6292528 GCF_000143395.1 Atta cephalotes | reverse complement strand
GGTCCGTCGGTCGTCGTACGTACTNATATATATATATATATATATATATATATATATATATATATATATATATATATTTATATATCTATTCCGCCTGCTGTGCACATTTAGCACATTTATTAATACTTTCATTCTTATATCTCAGACATATCGCCAGTGCGATGGGCCCGGAGAAAATCATCGAGTTCCGAATCCGAGAGAAACTGCTACAACGTGCAAACCTCCCAAGTAACGACCGAGCGAACTACTAGCAAGAAGGACAAGAAGAGGATTCAAGAAGAACGACGGAGAGTATGCGAGAAGCGAAATCCTCTACTGGACCGCGTGAAGAGCACCAGACTGAGCTTCTTCAAGGATCGCGATTCCGATGAAGGTGAGAACGATGAAGGCGACGACGAGGAAATGGGACGAGTCCAGTTCCGTTCGATGTGCGAGCTGAGGCATCGCGGTCTGACCAGGAACGAGTTCCGACGCTCGGTCTGCGAGTCTGACCTGAAGGACATAACGGAGGAGGGGAATAGCCACGCGAAGAGGAAGAGACGCGCCAAGTCGCAGAGCAGGTTGTCGTACAAAAAGCAGCAGGAAGAGCGGTTCTCCTTCTTGGGCTTTCGCACCTCGACGCCTCGGAAGCAACCCGAGTGGCAGCCGCAAGAGGGAAATTCAGTCCGGGAAGACGCGATGTCTCACGATTACCGATGGGAGAGGACTGATCGGGGCTTCCTCGAGGCGAACCGTGACGCTGGTCAATCCATTGGTCAGGTGACAATGGTCGATACAGGAATATCTAGGCTAGGTGAGAATATTTTCAAAAAGGATGCAATGACATTCGACAGCATTACGCCATCCAGCTGTTTGGCGGCGAAATTCCGCGCGATGCAGGACAGGTATCTCAAAAGCTCGACGAACAAGCTGATCGCGAAAATCTACAGAAAGGACTGCAAGGATCGCGAGAAGCGAAGACTACGTAGTTTTTCTTATGGCACGTTGCCGGGTCTAGAAGAGCTCCGGACGAATCCTCTGTACGAGGAACAGGATCAGGACGATAATGATTCCGGGATTCTGGACAACGATTCCGCCACCAGCTCTCTCCTGGACGACAGATGTAGCAGCGGCGCTTCCGGGCCGCTAAACAATAGTAGCCACAACGACTCTTGCTTAGGATCGCCGCCTCAGCTTCCGCCCAGAAGACCCTTCTCGACTGCCACGGACGTCGACGGAACCGCGCGACTCTTCGCGAGTTTGGATATGTACTACGACAAGACCAAGGACAAAGACTCCGGAATGAGTTTTCTTACCGAGGAGTATTCGAGTGTTTGTCAAGCCGCGAACAACACATTAATAGATCGTCAAACGAGTCGAGCCACAGTGGAAAACAATACGGATCGAGAGAGAGAGAGAGGAATCGTGGACGAGGATTCTAGACAGAAACAACGCAGTTCCGGTTTGCAAGTGGTGAGGAGTAGAGCCTACACGACAGAGACGATGGTTGTCAAGCTTCTCAAGGAGACATCTGACCAATGTCTTGGTATCTTCATCGCAAAAACTGCAGAGTCCAGTCCAGGTTATTTAGTGGCTCACGTAGTGCCGAACGGATTGGCCGATAAAGAGGGCACACTGAGGATCGGTGACGAGATCCTGATTGTTAATGGGAAGAGATTACGTGGTCTGAGTATGGCGGAGGCTAAGAAGATTCTAGGTAATGGTAGCGACCCCGGTGATATTGACATCGTAGTCTCACGATTTTCGAGCGTCGATCAACAAGCGAAGAAATTGAAAGAGAGCAGCGTGGATTACGAGAATGTTAGCATGGAAGATGGCCACGGAGTGATCGTCGAAAGTTCACCCGGATCGCATCACTTTAGGAAGCATCAGACCAGGTGTCACCGAGACAAGAAGGATGAATCGAATAGATCGATTTCGTCCGAAAAATTCGCGACAAACATGGATAACGGATTCACGCAGAGCGTTTCGAAGTTCTGTACTCTTCCTCGAAGACCGAGGAACACGGTATCTACATTCCTTACGGTGCTTTTCGAAAAAGGCGCCGGGAAGAAGTCTCTAGGATTTACCATAGTTGGCGGAAGAGACAGCCCGAAAGGAAGCATTGGTATATACGAATATATAATTTTCGCTGTATACTTTTTTTAATTATCAGTTAAATATAGATTATCTCTTATTATGCATGTAATTAGAATATTTTATCTTGTTGTTCTGATATGGATCATTTAAAAGTTCTAAAAAAACATTTTCTGATCAGTTTTGGATTATAATAAATTCTAAATTATTTTTATATTCTATATTCTTTAATTTGTCACAGGTATCTTCATAAAATCGGTTTTGCCTAGTGGACAGGCCGCCGAAGATGGCCGTTTGCGCGCAGGAGATGAGATTTTGGCTGTGAATGGCCAAGTTTGTCACGACTTGACGCATCGTGAAGCCGTACAATTATTTCGTAATATTAAAAGTGGGCCGGTTGCTTTACACCTGTGTAGACGCGTGAAAAATCGTGACTCACAGTAAGTGATTCTTAAATATTATATATATAATAAATTATATATATAATATATATATAATATTTCATATTTCATATAATATTTCATATTTCATATAAATATTTCATATTTAATCAAATTAATGAATTAATATCGTCGCACTTTTAGCGTATTAATTTAAATAAAATAATAATTAATATATGTGACATATCAAAAATTGGAGATAATATTCATAATTATTGTAATCAATATTTGATTAAAACTAAAATGGTTATTAGAAACTTTTATAGAAAAAAGCAAAAATTATTTATTTATACATCACTTATTTGGATTTATACAAATTCCTTTTATTTCATTTTTTGCTTTTTTGTTTCAGAATATCGAAAGCCAAGTCGTGCGCAGATCTTTTACTGATAGATACGTGAAAGCAATGACCGCTGAAAAAGAGGCAGAGAGCAAATTATGTAAAATACGAATCATGTATATACTGTACATTTTCTCAGAATTCATTAGAAATAAAACAGTTATTTAATAATAGTTATTTAATAACAGTTACTTAATTAATAATAATCTGGATACGGTACTCCATTCAGTACCTGTGAAGAACATTCTCTTTATTGTCCTTTATAATTTAAAAAAAATGCACAGTAATCGATTCTACGTTGTCGTAACGTTATTTGTATAAAATCTTAATATTAAGGACGTAATACTCAATAATAGTCATAATATTATAATACGCGAATAGTTCATTAATAATAAAAACTATTAATCTATCAGGCAATTACGAGATATGTCGCGCGAAATAAATTATCTAAGAGAAAAACGTCAGAGAAAAGTCATAGATTTTTTTTGATAGACTAGAATTCTAAAACGCCGTTTTCTCCATGTGAACGATAATAGATTAGACCTAAATCTAAAGAGCACTTCCGGTGGGCAGTTTCTTCTTCGTCCATATTGTCTAGTACGGCGCAGTGATAGTTTTTACAGTACTTTTGGGATATCTGCAACAATTATCATTAATTTTATTAACCATGTCATGTTTTCAATACTTCCTTAATGCTTGCACTTCTTTAATAGATACTTATAAATATTTTACCTATGTCTTCTTGTAACTTCTAATTCGACTATACCCTCTCTCACCGTCTTAAATAATTCAATGACTTCCTGATGTGTGCGGCCCTTCAAAATTTGTCTGTTTAGACTCAAGATTTCATCACCTAAAAATCAAGAAAATATACTTCTTCAAATCTTCAATTTTTTTGAAAACCATTGCTAATTTAATAATTAAAGAGGAAAAATGCTCTCGCAGTCTTCTATTCAAGTTGTCGGAATCGCCCTCTCCAAAAACATTCTGATAATCTCAATAAAGTTTAACGACCAAAAAGTAACCCTCGAAGTTGCTAATGACCATCCTCATGACGAGAATGTTCTTGTGGGATGCTATCTCCTGCGCTTATGCAAGCCGATCAGCTACCAGCCCGTTACTCTAAGTATGCAGGTAAGGGACAGTGAACAACGAGGAAACCGCGATACAGGTGTAAAAAGCGATGATCTCGGTTGAAATTCGAGACATGAGAACGCGAAACGCGTCTAACGACCTTCCTGATTATCGACATATCAACTTCACACAAATATCTTACCAGCATCGAATGATCCTTCTTAATATTCGTTAGGACGATAACTTGTGATAGATGTGACTGAATATTAAACCTACCGAATATTAAAAAAAAAGAATAACTGTTTGCATATATGTAATTATTTCGTACATGAAATAATAACGCGATAAAGATATCACGTACCGCAGGAAGCGGTACATTAATATCGGTGCTGTCAATGACATGAAGTATCGGGCCGTCTTCCGATGAAAGAAAGCGAGGACGGCAAAAGGGGGAAAAGAAAAAGAGAAGAAAAGAAAAGGAGCAGAAGAAAAACGGTAGAACATGCCGCGACTGTTTAGATATGCATGTGACGTTAGCTGTCGGATTAAAGATTCGACAGCTGTCTGGCGGGATCCTCGCATCGTCATGAATACACGAAGCCGTCCGCTGAACGTGCGTTCGACGCGGCGTCATGTCTCTTCCCTTATCCCCGCAATTGATAACTCTCGAGCGAAAAGTATTTGCGGCACGTCGATGTGTGAAACGATGCATATTACGCATTATCAGAAGTGACAGACTTGACTATCCCGCTAATTATAAATATAAAGTAAGTAGTCCTGTATGTATTGAATATTATACAATCATTTAATTGCTTACTTTGATATTTTTAAATCAAAATTATAACATACAATAAATGTGTATCTGGCATATTAATTAAAAATTACTACAATTTAGCGTACGGAAAATGATTATTATGTGTGGAAAATGATTTTTTTTAAATGTTACCTTGAAACAGTGATTTGGAAATGTCAGCCTGCCCACCGGGAAAAACCCTTCTTACGAAGATTCCCATGTCACCCCGGGGACTATCTCTGCCACCTACAACGCTGAAGCCCAAACTAGGTTTGCCATAACCCTTCTCGAATTTGGCCACGTGTCTTGTTAAATAGTGTTGCGATTCCATAGCGGATTCCACACTGCTACGGATGTTCTTTTGATTTTCAGATAAGCATAAAAGCGGCAGGAAGTCGGGCCTCTTTCTTGACTGAAGTAGCTCGGCGTCGCCATCAGTTATCTTCTTCTTCTTCTTCTTTTCGACTGATGAAGAAACGTGATTCGCTTCGGTGTCGATCAACGACATGCTGGACAGATTCTTCGCGTTTTCCAGGTACTCGTACTCGCCAGGCACGGTTGGCGGTGGATTCTCGTATACTTGCGGCACCGTCTCCTCGTACGCCGTCGTTAATCGTACTGTGTTACCGGTAAAGGATTTTAGAAATTCTTGAACTTCTTCAAGAGTTTCCAGCGTTTTTAGCTCTTTACCTTCGACTTCAACAATCTCATCACCCAATCTCAGTCTACCGTCTCTGCAATCGAAATAATAATATTATTTTAGACTTAGACAAAGCTTTAAAATAAAATCTGCTGAAAATCTGCTAGGCTTAATCCTTCGATGGTTTTTTTCTGACTTAAAGAGATTTAAAAATGATCTTATTTTCTAAGGGTTTTTTAAAGTAGTGTTACTGAATTCTGATTTTAGAAATTCAAATCTCGAAAAATAATCTGATTATCATGAAACTCGATTTTAGGAAATTCTTGATATAACTAAGTTTAAATAGCCTGAAAATGTTGAACTTTAAACGAATAACTTTAAATGAACGAAAATCTTACAGAGCTCATAAGTAATTTGAAAATCAGTTTGCAATTAAAAATTTCTTAAAACTGAGAATTTTACGATAACCAGATTATTTTCTTGAAATTCTGTCCTTATTGAATTTATTATTTTTAATTAACTTTTTTACCTCAAAGATTCAAATAAAACAATATGAAATTAGTTATAAGTTAAGTTTTATAAAAATCGAGCGACAGTTTACAAAATATAATAAAGAGTAACTCCAAATGAAATCGCTTTTACAAAATCGTTTAAAATTAAATAATTCAAAGTTAGAAAAATTAGAAGCTGTGTTTTTATTGCAATATGCATTCGTAATAAGTTGGAAATATTTGCAATAAGTTTCTCTCACCTATGAGCAATGCCATCACTTTCGAGTTGTACGACAATGTATCGCAAATCTCCTAGTCTCTGCTGCGCCAATCGAATGCCCAAACTGTCTTTAGGATCTCTCTTGTGCAATTGTATCAAGCAACATCGTCGTACCCTCGTTAACGGCTGAATAATGTCACTCAAAAATCTCGTTTTATCCTGCTGCAACCTCGCGCGATGAGACGAGACGTCCAATGTCTTCACCATATCCGACGGAAGATTCAATCTGTCCTCGCAGCTTGGAAGAGGAGTGTCTTCCAGCCGTGACACAGCTTCTTCCTCGAAAGACGTTCCGTGAATACTTGGTAGCATTCGTCCGGATCCGCTCTGATGCCACCTGAGACCATCTATCCCTTCAAAATTCATCCGGGAAATTGTATCCGGCCTGTTTTCGTCAATGTCAGAATTTTGTCTGATTCTACCCGCAATCTGGATATTTTCCTGATCTTGGCACTCACTCGGCGTCGAACTCCTTATGGGTTTATCCGCCTCTGAATCCACAACGCTGCTAGTATCTGAACTACATTTCAGTCCCTCATTCTCCAAGGCTGCTACGGATTCACCTCGTGGTCCATCGCTATCATAGCCGGATTCGTTTGAACTCACATAGTGAGACGACAATCTCTGCTCACAGCTCGATACCGAGTTCCGTCGATTACTTCTAATAGCGGTCATCATATCGAGATCAACATTGCAATTCTCCATTATGCCAGTCTCGATTCTGCCAACAGCAAAATCTGTTTTATCGCGCGTAGTATCCTCACTATATCGAAATTCGTTGTTTTCCCGAAGAGACAGTAGACTTCCGTCAAACAGGCTGTAACAACCAACATTGTTTCCCTCTCGTTGAAGTCCGGCTTCGATTCGTTCGAGGCGACTGGCATTCAGGCTGTATCTGTCTGCTTCGTATCTGGAATTTCTTTGAAATTCAGTATAGGAAATCCGACCCAGTCGCGAAATATTCTCTTGATTCCTTACAGCATCGAGACCACAGTTATTAATATTTCCAATCCTCGATTTTTTTCGTCCGAGAGTCGTGGTATTAATGTAAGAATCCTCGATCTGCAAGGTCGGAAAGTGCTCCTCCGACACAGTCTTGAAAAGCCTTTCATCCTTGGAGATTAATGATCCATGACGTTCCTCTGGTAACACGGACAGTTTCGATCGCAAGAAGGCATACGGGAAGTTGGACTTTTTCGCTTCCTTCAGGTCGCAGCTACTGCTCTTCCTCATAAACGACTCATTTTTCGTTTTCTCGAGATCGCAGGTGCTGAAACTTACCGAAGGACTACCCAATGAATACGTGGAGGCGCAAGGATCACCTAGTGCGCGAGCTTCGAAAATCTCACGATCATTGCCTTGATGTCCTGCTAGGTTATCGCAGGATACCGTCTTGTCTTTTCGCGCGGCTATTTGTAGATCTATACCTTCCGAAGGATCGTCTCCTTTCACGTAAGTTGGACTATTGTTCAATTGACTGGTACTACAGCTTCTGAACAGGCTCTCTTTATCTGGTATGGTTCTTTCCTCGATATTTTGAGATCTTCTATTACTTTTGGTCGAATTGAGCATGCCAGTAGAACCCATCCGAATGAAGAATGATTTGAAGGGAGATGGGGATCGTTGACAAACTGTCGGTAACTTCCTGTTCGTTCTCTCATCCAAGTGTATCTTGCTTAATTGATGAACGTCAATATTATTGTTGCTAGTACTAGTATCGTTATTGTTGATATTGTTATTATTATTGTTATTGATGTTGTGTTGGACACTATCGGGCCTTTCTGTAATGGAGCAGATAGTCTCGCGAGATCTAGTCCGTCGAAACGAATCGATCTTCTTGCCCATCCTGCGACCCCAAATTCCTAGACCCAACACTACAGAAGAAAATAATATTAATGTAAAATAATATTATTGACAATTATTTAGTTATAATGGTAAATATATTATTTTAAAAGCTAAATCTGTAAATAATTTATAAGTAGATAGAGTGGCCTGTAACTTTATATCTTTTAATCTTATCTTTGTGCTTTCAAATCAACAAAAATATTCAAGTCCCATAGATAGTTATACATTATATGTATATAATAATAATAACAAGGAGAAAAAAATATTTATCACTGATATTATTCAATAATATCTACTAATGATTAACAATGCTATCATAAATTATATAGCAAAAATAAATTCATTATTTCATAACTACCCGATAACGAGCTAAACGGAATTTTTTACGTTTCGATCTTCAATGGGAATGGACGGAAGGTAGAAGGGAGTAAGACATTGAAATGGCAGCGTGCCATCTCGCAGAACGTAGAACGAAAAACTGCCCGATGCCCACACCCGCGTGCGACATATGGTGGTTCTCGAGAGCTGCGGCTATCCGCTGCCGCCATATACGAGAAACTCGCGACAGCGGTTCCGCGTAGTTTGGGACTACTTTTTCGAGGTGTCACCCCGACTAACGGGCCTGCGACACATCGGTTCTACATAACGAGAAACGATTAAAAGGCTGCTCGTGTATCGGGCACATATGTTTTGCGATACGGTACGATGCGCGTGCAAAAGGCGGTTTATATCGCATCGTGTCGTAACAGCCTTATTTATCACCGATCACGATGTCCCCGTAATCAAAAATATATTTAGAATATCTCAACTGGCATGTTTTATTCGTTATCGCGCAAATTGCAGGTGTCTGTGAGAAAAGAAATGTTATGAGAAGAAGAGTATCATTAAGTAGACATCCTATGAAGAATTTTTTCTATCATTTTTTTTCTGTTATCAACTCTGTAAAAATAATTAAAAAAATAAAAACTATATATTTTATTTTGTATAATAGCATATTTTTAGAATATTTTCTAAGTAATTTAAACGACGAATTTAACAATATTCCTAGGTAAAGATTAGAAAATTTATTACATAATTAATTATATATTAAGATTCATTCAATGTAATTATAAATTATGTTAAGTAAAAATATACTACATAAAATTACAATATAAATTGAAAAACAAAAAACGATATATTGTTAACATAAATGAAAAAATCAAAATCATATTGTCTATTGCTAATTGGCTTCGTATTCCATAAACATAAGAAAAAAAAGGAGTGAATATTCTTCAACGTTTGTCTTTTTCCTAAATTATATATACATATAGTAGAGAATAAATATCTAATGCCCAATTTCTTCACTTCCTCGAAAAAAATTGCGGATAATCTTATCCAGAAGATATCTCTATTGTACTCTAGGAGATATCTCTTGGATAAAGTTATCTAGAGATGAAGAAATTGGGCATAAATCCATTTATGCTCCAATGTAAAAAAACATTGAAAATTAACTTTTTAAAAATGAAATAATTTATAAAAACAACTTAATAGCTAATGAATTAAATTACAAACAAACTTTCTATTAAAATATAACAGGAAAGAGCAAAATTACTAATTTCACTGTGATATTATCGTAACAAGTAGCGAACGCAAGCTGGAGTTGGCAAGTATGTCGGACGATGGGAGTCTAACGAGGCGAGCGCGCCAAGCGAGCGATTAGTGAAAGGATGTGATGTTTTCCTGGATTAGCAGTAATTCGCGGCCATTCAGAACAGGAGCAAGATCAGTGATGTCGACAGTCAAGGCGGTACTTTTTTGTGCATAGTCACTGACGATTAGGAGACATGAAAGTCACCAGAGCATAGAGCCCAGTTTGAAAGTATTGTATTTAAACTTGTGTGCAATGTGCATTATTCGAATGTAGCAGTTTATACTGCAAGCTTTTTATGATCGCGTACTCTCGTGCTCGCAATACACAAAATTATTCGACGAAATCAGGATTTCATCGCTCACAACATTAATTATTTTGTATTATTTTTGCTATATATTATAATATATGTAAAAATATTTGTTATATATTTTTCTCAAATAAGAATATAAATAAGAATAAAAATTAAAATATTAATAAATAATATCATATACATCTCCGAAAAAAATCCTATTAAAAATCTTATTCATCAAGTATAACGTATCTTAAATTAAATATCTTTGCGTTTGATTCTGATGAGAAAAATAATTATTTAGAAAGCAATCATTGCTGATCAATCAAGAGCAATGAGACCGTTTAATATCTGGTGATCGAATTGATAACACATTTCATTGTCAAGATCCGAGATTATCGACAACTCACCTCGTTGCTTGCTCGGATCGTGCTCGACAATGAAGGCTGGCACGGCCGTAACCGTTTGATAGTCAGCCTCGATGACATCCTGCTCGTTGTCCTGCTTCGTTTCGAGCAGCGTTTGCATCGCACCCGCATCGCCGCAGCTTCTCCGGATATATTTCGTCCGGGAGATTTTCAGCAGGGTAGCAGATTCCAGATCCTGACTCTTTGTCCGTGGCATTGAAGTCGCTGATAGCTCGTCCAGTGGAACCACCGAGCTCGACAAAGAAAGGGCAACATCGTCAGCGCTGTGGCGCCGCGACTTCGACAAACGTTTAAACATCGTCTAGCTGTGAAAATACGAAAAATATGCCGATAAAAAAAATATACTACAATACTAATGATGCGCCTATACAATGCAATGATTGATATTAACCCTCCGTCTACAATTTATTTTTTCCTTTATCTATAATCTGAATCCTTTCTTCTCCAGTTTAAACTTTTTTACTGTTTAAAATTAAAAAAAATATGGAAAAATTTAGAGTTATGTTGTCAATCTTGTTTTATTTTAACATAAAAAAATTCTGTCTAATATAAAACTCTTCAAAGTGTCATTGGCTAAAAGAAAATTTGTAAAATTTGAAAGTGAAATTTCATTTGTGCTAAATAGACTCAGATTGCAGATGAAGGATTAATTACTAAATAATCTGTTTGAAGAGGATTTTTTTAATACTCTTTTTATCTTTTATTACTTGTTCAAGTATCTTGGAATATTTTTTTTACATTACGATAATACAGTCATAATAGTATTATGGCTAACTAAAGTAGATCATGAATCTCATAAATTTCTAGAGAGAGAATGTGTATATATGCTTTGAAATATTTTACAACGAGGACAAGACGTAATAAAAATGTTGCGTGATCCTTCTCCGATGGAGGATGATTGGATGTAAGATAGGAATTACTTACGTCATCCTTTATCCGAGTGTTGAAAAGAAATGTGAGGGATTCGTTATAAAGTGTACAACTGATCCGACGCGACGTACCGCGCTCGGCAAGTTTCCAAGTACGATTTACCGTTCAATGTCTGGCGATCGGCGTACTTGGCGGACGTTTTTGCAGCCGCGAAAAGATACCGGTGGATTCGCGATCTTTTATTTATCACTCGAATAATGATATCGAGATTCTCTCGCGAGAGAAAATCGACGTACTGCCAATCAACATGGTAATATCAAAAAAATATACTAACACTGTAATATTGTATCCACTGATACAGTAGTCATTTATTGTGACTTCATAATATCTATTAAACGTACATTAATGATCGTTATCACTTTTAATCATCTTAAAAAGAAGTATTGGATAGAAAATACACTCGAAAGAAAAGAGCGAGAGAAAGAGAGAATTAACTTCTCTTACGCAGATCGGCCCCATGAAGGCCGCTTGTTATTATTTATTTTTTTCCTTGTCAAGGTTCCCGGATTTCAGTCTCATACTATCATGGTGATGTGTACGTGATTTACACACGCGGGTAGCAAGAAGTAGGCAGGCGAAAACAACTTTCTTGGAATGGACGTTGTTGCATTTCAACGCTTCTATCCTCTATCCTTATTTTACGTCTCTCTTCCTTCAAATTTTTTGCAAGCTTGTTTTTTCCTTTTTGCGTTATTCGTTGTATTCAGGTAGTTATTACCGTCGCAACTTGATACGAATTAAATTTGTTGTTTTAATTTCATATAATGGCGCACAAAAAAAATAGATTGGGTAATTCAGTAAAACTAAAATTTGCTGAGCGAGTTCAATATCTATAACTAAGAAGATTTGATGATTCAACAAAAAAATTATGTCTGTAAGCAGTTATTAGTTAATTCAGCTAATTCTTTGCTATAATGAAAATTGTTAATATAACCAGTGTTTTTCATTACAACAGCAAAGTACATGACATTTTAACTAGCATGTTTTGTTAACAATTTTGATATATATTGGATTGATTTTCATAGAAAGTTATTTTTGATATGTTAACTTTGATATATTAACAAATTTGTAATATTACAACAAATATAATTACTTATAATCACTAATTTTCACTCAACTGTATAACTTTGCTACTTTAACATAAAAATCCCGCTATCTGTATATTACGGCTATAGAATTGTTGAATCAATGAATTTTAATTTTAATTATTTTAACAAATATTTTCCCATGCAGTATTAAATATCTTAAATATACACCACATATATTCGATATCCAATAATTTATTCCGCGCGCGTTTTGCGTCTCTCGGGCATTCCGTTATTTTCCACCACACCAAACGTCCACGGTGTGTAGAATCGAAGAAAAAATGTGGATTACGTCGTAACGTCAAAGATTCCAGACATGGATAGATAAAAAAATGCTCACCCCGCATGGGCAAATAAGCAAAACTTACGATACACACGTGTACGCGATGCATATATGCCACAAATACGCGATATCTGAGGCTGGAGAAAGTCTCACGGCGCGTGCAGGAACTGTACGCTCGCGTATGCATTTTTGTAGTCGTCGAATATTGCACGATTTCACGTAATGCATATGCCACAGCCGATATACTCGGTAATGCTCGCGCTGCATCAGCACACCGTAGAGGTGTCCGATGAGGATTATTGCCGCGCGGAAGAGAAAAGATCGACCGACAATCCTGATTTCACCGTTGACAACTAAGTGCTTTCTAGGACGTCCTTGCGATACATCATGTCTATGTGATAGATTAAGCTGAGCATGGCTACAATTAAGAAATAGAAAGTATATTATATATGTTGTGAACGTGATTAAAAAGACCTTAAAATTATAGTCTTTTTAGTCACATTCGCAACATATGATATAATTTCTATTTCTTAGTTATGTAAGGTAATAGAAATAGTTCTCCTTGTTTCCATCTCATCAACGTCGACATTTTAGGAATCTCAGTCGATTTGCATTCTATGAGCTGCACTTCCGCAATGAGTCTCGTGTCTCACGCAACATATTCGAGAAACCCAGAGGTATTTCCGGCGTACGCACGTGCGATTAAGTTCTCAATGAGGTTCAGCGAAATGGAAATTAACATATATGTATAGTAAACGACATCGCAAAGTAGGATGATGCATGTCGTCTACTCTATACGGAGAATTTTTTCTTAGAATTTACCCTGAAAATATGACAGTACGGGATACTGCATTTCAAAGAATTTTAGTATAAATCTTTCTCATTCATTAATAAAACTACAAAAAAATATAAAAAGTTGATCAATTTTATTGAAGTGCAAGTGGTAAAAATCTTTAAAAATATTGTATCGTACCACAACTACCATATTTTTCAGAGTAAATTTTAAAAGAAAATTCTCTCCATGTATATAGCATTCGCACGCACATTTTGTTCGCATTTGTTAGAATTTAAAATCTAGAACTCTTAAATGCGGGACGTGACACTTTCTGAGAAATTTTTTTGTAAGTAACATATATAAAAAAATTAAAAAATGTGTATAAATATGCATGTAATACAATATAACGTGCCATGCTACTGCTAACAAGCTAATAATAATATTAATTGCAAAGAGTGCAACTTAATGGTTGGATATTAAGGTTTATTATCGCGGATATCTGCTACGTTAAACGTACAACTAATTGGTAATAGAATATCACTAACTTTAGCCCTTATTTCCTCCATCCGGCATAATAATCCTTCCGTTTCTAATAAACAGCCATGAAAAGGTGTTACAGTACATTATTCATACGACTCCTCTTTCTCTTTCTCTCTGTTTCTAGAGAGTTATATTTTTGTAATTGTGCATGAAGTTTATGTCCTATTGCTGACTTATGCATGCCCGTTATGTATAACTACGTCATGTCTGTATTTCATGCTCCGTTATGACTTCTGCTTCCGCGACTTTTTATTCGCGAGTCAGCATCAAGTCGGAAGCTATATAATCGCGAGAATGCCGAGCGAAATGACGATGCATTCTCTTATACTTTAAAAGAATGTTCCTTTCTATTTTCGATTTCTATTTTCAGTGGAGATCGGTTCTCTCAAGATTTTACATTCGACATTTAGCGATTGATTATCCGTGGATTGTATACACGCGCTGATCGTCAGGACGATCAACGGATCGCTTCATTTAAGCACTCCTGCTGTATCGAAGGTGTTGTATTACATTGTCCACATATAAGCGAGTAACGAGAGGCTGACGGAAGGGTATCGGATGTTGCAGCATAAGGACGACGTTCGAGGACTTTATATTCGTTTTTCAAAGAGGTTCTCATACTTCGATAATAAGTATCGGCTGTCTCGAGCACTTTGCTGTTCTTTTTTTCAGCGTGATAAAATTTTTAATAGTTTGGATAAATATACACGTAAATAGAATATTTCTTTTTGTTATTATTATATTTATTATTCTTTTGATCATGTTCTTGATGTAAAGTAGGTCTTCAGAGTATAAAAAGGTAACATAATCTCATTTCTCAATTATTTCTAATAGAACTTAACAACAATGGAAATCTTACTTTTTAATGTAATTTTATCTCTGTCGATGGGATGTACGGATACTAAAGAAAAAAAAAAGAATAATGAGAGATACTAATCTTATGTGTCACTTATTTGCTGCAACGACTCTGAAAAACAAAGATTTCCAAAAAAAATATGAGTAATGAGTTGAATGTTTTGAATCATTAAAATATTAATCTTAAAATGTAATTTTGATGTAATAACTTAAATTACTAATTAATTGTAAAGGAATAAAAGGATGTTTTATTAAAGGATGTTATTCTTTATACTTCTCCATTCTTTTTTTGCAATCGACTAATAAATGACAAATTTGAATTATGTCATTGTTGTAGCAAATGAGCAATATTTGTCACAATGTTTACTTGAGAACGGTTCTAATACACTTGTGCGTGCTCATGCAAGTGCAAAAATGTCTAAAATATTGCTTAATACAACTTACATTCCCACAACCAAAGATACTCATGTGAAGGAGATCAAAATACTAATAACATGTCCGTTACGCTTTCCACATTTATACCCCTTTTTATAGTGTCATAAAACGTTGGAGGTAGGTATTTTGAAGATTTCGCGTAATAGTATGGTTTGTGTCGTAATATCGTAATATGTATCGTTTCGAGCACGACGTAATTTTCGAAACGATTAAAGTCTTGTTATTTTACTCATTTCCGCTCTTTAAGAGCGTATGGTTTTAAAAAAGGTGCGGAAAATTATCGATGTAAGACAGTTTTACTAAGAAGCTTACTCAATAAACTTTATGCCACAATGCTTGCAGTTCCGCCAAAGGATTTTCGCCGGAAAATCAATGATGATTTTGAAAAAGAAAAAGAAAATTTAAACTCATCGAACCATGAGAAACAAGAAACTCTTGATTTTATTGAAGCTGAAACTTCGTGTTTCATTAAGACGTTGATAATTGAATTTACTGCCTTTTTTTATATCTCTGATACAGAATGCCCGACGCGTACTTCCTGTCCGGAAGGCCCTTCATCCGCTATCGTCTCTTCTGACTCACGTGTAGATACGTGCTTTCAGAAGCACTCATTATCGAAAGTTTATTTTTAATTTTCAAAAATTTCATTATGGATATATACAAGCAATAGCGATAAAAAAAAGGACGTTCAACAAATTGCAAGATATAATCGATAAGAAAATGATTCCTCGTAAAAGAGCTTCGAATCCATGATTCAAACATTAAGAGTTTCTGAAGTATGTAAATACATAAAATACATAAAATTTTATAAATATATCGTAAAAGTATGACAGTTCTCTTAACTGGTAGCTTCTTTCTCTTCTTCTCTATAATGCTACCAGATAGTTGCGGTTAGATGACCCCACTTTCAAAGAGAAAAGCCCCCATCAAAGATTTACATAGAAAATGATGGTGTATTTCACGTCATTACTATACTTTAATATCCATATACAAAAGATCTCCTTTCTTTCCCTATAAATCGTCTAAATAACATTATAATGTAAAAACATTATAATAAAAAAATTCATTATCAAATTCGCTGTGAGTTTAATGAAATCTTACTTTAAGCAAAACTAGAAATCTAGAAGTTTTAGAAATTGAATTTGAGTTTTTTTTCTTTTTTATAATAAAAAGTACGTTAAATATTTCAACTTTGACGTTGAATTTATTTTTCAAATGCATCCTGCGAATAGGATCTCTTGTGTCAATCTAATAGCGTTTTTCCTCTCCTGCACCTGCTGTTGCTGAACAGGCTAGATAGTCTGGGTACTGGGAGTAAGAAATACAAACAATGAAGTATTTACGATAGAAGATAAAAGCGTATTTCACGTCATTATCACCGAAGCCCTTCCGTCTCCTCGTCCTTCTCTTCTTACAACGGCGTGGTGCATCTGGATTCGCGCAGTGTACCATGGTGTGGCGAATATAATCGTATAAGGTGGAGGGTACGACGCCTTAGATGGCTTGAAATACAGCAGCAGGTTAAACTTTCTCATTGCGACTTGGTTAGGCTTAGGCAAAAACTAGGATAGGCTTAGATGGCTCCTCGTACCTCAGGACGGTCGACGATGGTGGCGCGTAGAAAAACGCAGCGGTCACGCCGTAGAAGAAAAGAAAGAGAGAGAGAGAGAGAGAGAGAGAGAGAGAGAGAGACAGAGAGAGGGATAGGCGTAGAGAGGCTTCAGTCTTCGTGTATACGTGCGTACACGCGCGTGTACGCACGCACGCATGTACGCCACGGAAGGGAAACCGGGAGAAGATGCGAAGAGAGAAAAGCGAAACATCGCGAAAGAGAAAGAGGAAGAGAGAAAGACGCGGCTAGACCTTGGAAGGAGAGACGCGAGAGAAGCAAATACTGCCGGGATAGGTATATTCAGCGTAGTCGACCGGACAGTGCACTGAACTTGGCAAGAAACCCAAGGTTGCATGGCTTAATGATCTAGTTTCTTCAGCGAAGATATGATTCACCATTATGCATTCACTCATCACACACCGCGTACGCCTGTGCCCGCATCGCGTGGCGGGACCTCTTCCTTTTCGCGAATACAGTTGCTTCAAAAATTCGCAATCAATATTGCGCCTAAAAATAGCCATGCGATCTATAACGAGGGGATGTCGGACTCGGTTCTTACCTAAGGCTATTCGCGGGCGAAAGCAAAGTCCGAGAAAGTTACATTCAAAATAGTTAAATTGCTTGTAACAGTTCTCTTTTATAACAAAGAAAGACAGAGAGAGAGAGAGAGGAGAGAGAGAGAGAGAGAGAGAGAGAGAGAGAGAGAGAGAGAGANANAAGANATATATATATATATATATATAA
>NW_012130069.1:6258227-6274923 GCF_000143395.1 Atta cephalotes | reverse complement strand
AGAGAGAGAGAGAGAGAGAGAGAGAATCAAAGAAGATATATTAGATTCATATATCATTAAATTCATAAAATAAACTAAAAGTATATAAATTTTAAATATACTTCATTTCACACTAGACGAGGGAAAGCGTCGACATTGATGATTAACACCATTCGAAAATGGAACGCTTTCCAAAGAGATCGTACAAAATTTTAATACGTCAGAAATTTCGCATCCTTTTCGCGAAATCAATTTAATAATGTCAGGATTATGTTTCTGTAGTGATGCAAGTTTTTTCTCGGCGCATATACCGCATCGTCGACAAAATATTAAATTCCGAAATGTACATGGCTGCAAGTTCAACATTAATCTACTGTCATTACACCATAACGTCATACAATAATCAACAAGTTGAAATCATTGAGTCGCGCGAGTTACTAATTTATAGTGATAATAATATGATTAAGATTAATGATAAAGATTAGGTATATTTTTAATAAACGCGTACACACATATATGAATTAATATCTCTAAATCTTATTTTATAGTATAAATACTGATATTACAGTAATTTATATATTAAATTAATATTTTACACATTCACTTTTTATTCTCCTGTTCCAACCTGTTTTTATTAAAAATAATAATTCATTATTAAATAAAATAAATCATTCATAAAATAATAGCACAAATTAGCATATGTTGATATAAAACATACAAAAATATATTTCTGTTACGATACGTGCCCGATTATATAGTCCACTATAAAATAAGGTTTAAATTTTATTAGGATTTTATTTCATGATAATGGCATGTATACATTGTATACATACGAGAAATTAGATTAAATAAAAGATAAGTTATAGCTAATTTATAGCGTATAACGATTAAATAATTGATGCGTGATCGGTCAAGATGATATACGATACATTCTTTAATCTCACTCATACAGAATGCATCTCAGATAGAGAAATTGTCGTTGAATGGAAATGATGATACGATGGCTTTTCTTATCCAAAGTTGACCATTATCGAGGCTTATCGAGGTACACTAGATCGCAACAGTCGTTGTAACTGTTCCCTCTAATCCGCCAGTGTACCGCGTATGGCTGCATCATGCCGCAAACACTTCGAGGAAGCTTCTTACGTGTGTATGAATGCGCGATTGCGAGGATGCAAAATCAGGTGAATCAAAGACAGTGCGGACCGAATCCTTTGTGCAACGGCGCGAGGAACGCGCTGCATCATCCATCTGGATGGAATATACGCAGTGCGTGAGGAAAAACTAGGCATATATCTACACATACATACATAGATATACATGCGTAAATAAGCTTTTCTGTTCCCATGATGTAAACGTGCATGCGTGCGTATATAATAGTAAAAGATGCATGAACACGCATCTTTTTATGTACTTTTAATACTGATAAGTTTTATTGCCCGGCGTTATCCACTGTTCCACCCGTTTAAAAACACACCTTGTTAATCTTGGAAAATAGTCAAAAACAAATGTTCTTCCTCAGAAACATGTCAAATTGAGAGAAAATCAAAATGATGATTTTTTTATAACAAAATTTGACTATTTAAGAATCGAAATAAAGTCATTCTGATTTTTTTGTTGACATTTTTATGTGTTCCTTTGGATTCTCTTTGGTCTCTCGAGACGAGCGACGAGCTTTAAAACATCTCGCGCCAATCTAATGACAATCGAAATAGGAATCGATATGAGATATGGGATACGCGGCGGAAGGCTCGCTAAGAAGCAGGGACGATGTTGCGCAAAGCAATTCCGACGGTAACGATACAAGCAAGGATATATCACTCGGTGGTAGATACGGCGCGTGCCGGTTGACCCTGCGCGTGGGGGTCAGCAGGTGGAACGCGTGTTTGACGAAAGATCAGGTATATAAGATGTGTGGAAACGCATGCTGCCTTATTTATGCGTACACGCCCCTGCATCCTGCGCGCGCTATTACCTGCGGCTCTCAAGAGCCGCTGAAGAAGAATGTAGATCCACCGCAGCCGCCGTTGCCAATGAACATTTCCGACATGCGCGACCTTCGGAACATTTTTTCCAAGTAAAAAGAACTTGTCCTTTGCTTGGAGGCAAATCTATCATTTTTAAGCTGAATGATGTAAGTAATGATTAACGCTGTGTCTCCTGATATTCAAAACAAAATGGACTTTTGACTACCTTTTGAATACATATTTGTTGCTAGTGGACTGATACAACTGTTATTTTATTTTATTTAAGGAGATATTCTAGTCTAGAATTTGAAAGAAATCGATTTTTTTACATGTTCTTGACAGTTCGGATCTCAAAAACAAGTATCTAAAAGACTGTTTGACAAAATAACAGAGATATAGATATTTTGAAATTGTATAGCTGTTTTAAAATTGTATAATTATTTAATGTGCTGTGTCAACGCGCTCAAAGATAACTATTATCAAGTACAGACTGGAAAAAAAGTGAAAAGTATGAGCATTTCAAGTTAGAGAAGGATTTGTTGCGTGACACTAATATTGCTTTAATTAGAGATTTTCATTTTCTTTACATTCTAATTATTTGAAACGTTAAACATGTTTTTCTCGAAACCATAATTGTTTTTTTATCTATATTTGAAATGCGTTTCTATTGATAAATACACGCTTTTATTTCTAAAATTTTATAGCGTATATAACATGAAGTATATGTTAAATGCACATTACGTCGTTATTATAAGTACTTTCTGAACACAGGAATACACTTTATCTTTAAATTTACTTAACATAAAACCTAAACATTTAATCGTACGGTAAATATTTACTAAATATACAGAGTATCCCAAAATTTACGCATTCGGAGTACATGATACTTTATACTAAAACAAACAACATTTTCCTTTTGCAACATTGCGTCTGACAAATAGTTTTTGCAAAAGAGCAGGTTAAAAGTTATACGAGAAAACATAAAACTTATTTATTGAATGTAATTTTACTATAGAAAAAAGTTGTTCGTTTTAGTACAAAAAACAACTTTTTTCTTTAATAAAATTGTATCCGATAAATAGTTTTTGCAGAGGAGCAGCTTGAAGTTAACAAAGCGCAAAAATTATTTATCGGATGCAATTTTGCTAAAGGAAAAAATTGTTTATTTTAGCATAAAATATCAAGTTCTATATTTTGAATGCGCGAATTTTGGGACACCCTATATATATATATACAAGTAAATATGTAAAAGTATAGAAGAATATGTGCAGCAATTTTTTTTAATTTTCCAAAATAGACTACTTTTTCGCGCTTTAAATTATAGATTACTCAATCAAGAAAAGCCAAAGGTAATTTTGTGCAAACGTCGAAAAAAGATGCCGTCTTACTATATTATTGTCAGCACACATGTGAATCAGATTATTCAGAACGACAAAAATTTGCATCGGTCCACTAACAACGGAAATATTCAAGGTGGTTAAATTATACGGTTCACCCTGCATGTATGATGAATGGAAGACAAGGAGAAGAGAGAGGAAAAGCGTGTGAGAGAAGGACTTAGGAGGAAGGGTGGTATTGTGTTCCAACAGGGGCGGATATCCATGATAAAAGGAACGAAACAATACATGTGATACCAGTAAAAGTTTCCGATCGAACACTACCGATATGCCAAGACCGCATAATTTAATTCTGACCTCTATCGATGAAGAATTGCATACTGAAAAGGTCATAAAAATAATTACATAAAAAATAATGTTGCTATGAAGTGCAGTCGTGTCGAAGCAAATATTCCTTCGTTAATATAATCTATATTTAAATACAAATTATATAGCTGCCGTATGTCGATGAATAAATTAGGCCTTTCGCAAATGATGAATAGCTCGAAAATTATGTCAAGGAAAATAATCTATGTAACAACATATTATTACTTTGCGAACCGTTTTGCAACTAATCAGGCTCTGTAGTTCACTACCAGATTCCGTATCCATCCGTGATTAGCACAAAACAGTTATTCGTAGCTGGTTTGCGTGAAATTGCAAATTCTGTCACGACGTTAAAGGTGTCCGCTTCGCATCGGTTTTGTTGTATCCAACGACATCGTGTTTTAGAACGCGGCGAACGGCGTACAACTTCGAGGCGCGTTGCAAGCGGAAAAGTAAAGAAGATTTGCCGTGGGAAGGAAGACAAAGGTCTCGTGTCCCGTGAAGCGAGGAGGCTCTCCGGCTCTGCCGAATCCGTGACGATCCTCAGCATTATAGAGAGAGAATCGAGAGCAACTGGAATCGGCCCATTCGACAGCTCGTCGGTTCGCGTACGTTCTTCCTTGGAACACAGATCGCTCCTCTCTCTCCTTCTCGCTCGTTTTCTTCTTTCTTTCGCTTCTCTCGCCGTCTCGACATCAGCTTCGCTCGACCTCTAATTCTCAAACGAACAAAAACTTAATCGGTCGCTTCCTCCGTTCGCTCTTATGGTTCTAGTAAGAGGAAGGGAGAAGGAAGAAAGAAGGAGAGAAAAAGAAGAGAGGAAAAGAGTAAGAGTGAGAGGAAAGAAAGGCAGGACGAGGGCTGGCCTGGAGGACTAGCGCGACGATAGCGACGAAGGGAGGAGAGAAAATCGAAGGAAAAAAAAAGGACGGAGTCGAAGGCCGACTTTTCCTGCAGAATACGATCGGGATTACCTTCGGCGTAATCTCCGTATCCAGTAGCTATAACCGTCTGAATTCATTTAGCTGCACGGCGATACGTGTAGGTGCAACACCAAGCTGCTTATATACCAGCCGGTTTTACCTGAAGGCGCGCGCGCGAACTTGAATCCCGGTGCGTAAAAGTGCGCTTCTATCGAGGTACACCCTCGGATCGGAGAGGTAAGAAGAACGAAGAACGAGCGCGACGAAAGAGTTGATTCGTGCTTGGAACGATCGAGGAAAGCAGACGCGGCTAATTCATAAAAGCGAACTGCAGTCAGATAGGTAGGTATAAAATGGCCGGAAGCTGCGATAGTGACAGCGTGAAAAATAATGCCAGATGTTCACTGCTTGATTGCTCATCCTCGACCGAGAGTAAAGGATGATACTGTTGGTTCCGGTTGATTTCCGCCTGTCTTTTACACAAGGATTGGAAATTACTAAAATATGCATCCGGAAAAGGATAATTGTTTTTTGCATAATGTTAAAAGAATTAGTCGCAGTTTTTTATTAACATCAAATTAATTTTTTTCTAAAATGCTTATTAGCATTAATATTATTGTAGTAAATTGTTTCGCAATTTAATATGTGATGTTATTATTCTGTTTATGATACGTTTCAAGATTGAAAAGAGATTTCATGCAGAATTGGATATAATTATATAAATAAATTCACATCAAAATGTTTATATAAGATCCGCTTTGACCGAATATAGGATTTTTCTTACTTAGATTTATTCTAACCAGTTCAATTTCATATTAGATTTCATGTTAAACAAATTGTAGTATTATATAGAATGCAGATATCGATTTTGCGTAATAACAATTGTTTGTATAGAATAATTTTCCATAAAGCAAATATGATTTTTATGTACAGCACGTATTTTTTCAAATATCAATGAGTAATTTTTTATTTACTCATATGCATAATTATTTTTAAAATATATACGGCAATGATAATATTGACATCTCAACAATCTCGCGCAGCTCAATAATTCTCTCTTTTTAACACAAATAATTTTTCTATATAGAATGTTTTAAATTCATTAATATCAGTAATATTAAATTGCTTGTTAATTTAATTAACAATTGCTTGTTAATTTGTGACATTAAGTACTCCAGCTTCAGTTTAGAATTGTATTTCAAAATCAATAAATAATCGATGCGCAGTTTGCTTAAATTAAAAATTATAAAATTCACACAAAAATATATTATTACACATTAAAACCTCTCTGCTCTGCGTTGAGTATTTTTTAATTGACTTTCGCTTAATATTATTTATAATCTTAGCAAGAAAATTTGGACAACAATATTAATTGGTAATTCTTTTTATGCGAATTATTTATTCAAATAATACTTGTACAAGAATATCGATCTTAGCGAAATACCCGAGTACTTGTATCAAACGTCAACGCGAATAAATACAGCGTGTACGTATGCTTTGGCGCATCACAGAGGTGTTAAAGGTACGACGTTGATTAAATTTATGTCTCTGTCGGTCATGATAAATGCGATAGTTCGATCTGGTTATAATTTGGACCCCGAGTAAAAGGAGTACTTAGGAGGTGTACAAACCTTTTAGTACGTGTCACGCTGGTATCTTCTCGCCACGATTTACGACGACGATAAAGTAATGTGACGAAAACGAAAAGAATGGAACGGATTTATTTCTCGCGTATTTCTGGCTAATCAATTTAAATACCTCTATGTAACGCTGTTTGATTAATCACCCTTGTAAGACTTTGGATATATTTCTCGAAACTTGCAAGCAAGATATTAGGAGAGAATTATTGAGCTGCGCGAGATTGTTGAGATGTCAATTTGCAATATTATCATTGCCGTGCATATTTTAAAGATAATTACATAACGTATATACTATATTATATTTTTTACTGCATTGCACATTATATTAAATTATGTTAAATTATATATTAATTAATTTTATGGAACAGGTAGCAAAGATTTATTAGCAATAAACTTATCTTCCTTTATCTTTAATAATAAATTTGCCGTGCTTTTAACAACAACTAATAAACTTTAGCAATCATTTATTTCTAATGAGAGCGTAATTAATAAGCTGGAATATCATGATGTCGGTTGCAGTAGCTGATACGAAGGCGTATTAGTCATGTCGACGGGAAACACCTCACCCGAAGCGAATTATATTTAACTAAGGTGGCAGCCAATGAGGCGAATATAATATTTAGCGGACGGACGCATGAATGGTCATCTATTTATGTAAATAAACGATGCTTCGTGAATGCTGCCCGCGGCACAGTAGGATGCGCGGTCCACTTTCCAGCATCCGCGACACGATAGCTTCTAGATGGATATCGTCGCATCGAGAGTACATCCACAGCATATAGATCTGCTTTTTTCTTCCCCTTCCGCACTCCCTCTCCTTTTCTTGTTTCCTTTTCATTTTATCCCTTCCACCCTCTCGCGCGAGATTCCGTTATTGTGCGCGAGTTCGAATCGAGAGAAAGAGAGAGAGAGAGAGGGGAGGGGGGGAAGATGAATACTCGCAACGACTAGAGGAGAGAAGAAAAGAAAAGAAAAGAAAAAAAAAAGAAAGAGTAATAAAAAGAGAAAAAAAAAATCGGCGAGGTCTAGAAGCGAGAATTAGGAGGAGGAAGGAATAGAAATGCGCACGCGTGCGTTGAAATGAGCTCAAGCAGAAGGAAGAGGAAAGAAACATACTCGTTTCGCATTCTGCAGCGCGCTAGTCAGCGGCTAACTATAAGAGGAGCTAACTATAACTCGAAGTTTCTACCCCGCGGCGGCTATTTCGAGGTTCTCTCGCGTACGTTGTCGCCAAATCCTGACCCCGTCCCGATCCGAAAGAGATCCGAACCTACGGAGAGCCGATGACGCCCGGGACTTGTAGAAAAGTGTGATACCGCACAAACATGATAATGACATAATAAAACAACGTAAACGCAAATCTGTCCATTATGGCGTAAACGTAGGGACCCGTTAGGAATGTAGTATTAGCGTGTAATTAACCGCATAGTTGACACGACAATTTCGACCTAAGTAACGTCCGTTAATCTCTGTTAATAATTCACGCACGGGGAACGCGAAACACCTTGCATTTAAGGAAAACAGGCTTTAAGCAGTCCACGTGCGACGATACTGTAAAAACTGTTTGTAATTATCACAAATTAGAATTACTACAAGTGTTATCGATAATTTAATGGTGCGTTACCGTATGTTATTAGCGAGAATGATGATTTAATGTACAGGTATTCCACAACATTTTGCAATTGGAACGTTTTGCACCTGAGCGTACAGTTATGTATGATCATGCATCGGGCGATAATATATATAATTCTAAGCCGGTTCGTATATCCAGTTTTATACGCGCTATGTTTAATTACGTTTAGTTACGTCGTGGCGATTAAGCGCTCGCTCGGATAACGACAAGAGGTCAATGCACGGAACTATTTCAATGACGTTCGCCGCTTCGCCTCTCATTGGCTAAATCCTATTATTTATTTATAAGCTAAAGAATTCTGTTAGAGCGAGTGAACAGGATCAACAGACTTTCTTGGCTTCGTATAAAGTTACGTCTTAATGGTAACGCAAGCACCTTCGCGATACAACATAAAAAAATTTAGTGCTTCTCACTCACGTAATAATCGTAATTTATAAATGTTCCCGACAAGGAAACACACTAAGTCAAGAAAAGTCAAAATGATTTTATTTTGATTTGACGTCAAATGAAAGTAAAAATGATAATTTTTTTACAAAGTTTGACTATTTATTGACGTTAAGCATCAAAATAAAGTAATTTTGATTTTTTTTATTGACTTTTATGTGTTCCTTGAATTGTAGATGATTTACATACAAGCTGGATATTTCCAGATTATAATAATAAACGAGATACTCTCTGTATATTAACGTGCCATACATACTGTAGAAAAGCAGTTAAAACAAATTTAATTATATGACATTTAAGATAAGAAGATCTGGAATTACTTAAAATTTTTCTTGCGAAGAAAATCTCAAGGTATAATTGATTCTAGTTGAATTTTACACCTGCGATATCGGACGATTTTCAAGCAATTAAAGAGGAGGGGGGGAGACAGCGCAATTAGCATCAAACGAGCGACTGGATTAACCTTGCGCTCTCGTCTCGCTTGAAAACGCAAGCTTTCTCGCTCCGCTCTGCAGCGAAAACAGAATCGAGCACATGCTCGATGCAGCATGTCGAACGAGCGCACGCCGTAGCGATCGCGTGCATCCGGTGGATCAGCGAAGTATCCTTTTCGTGTCTCCTTCAACTCTCGGATCGTTTAACCTTGCTGGTTTTCTGAACTCGCAGAAAAATTAATTCCGTTTCGTCTCCTTAAACTGATTCTACATTAATCGCAAGTCGAGCGCGAGTTTGTTGTAGCAATCAATCTTAATAGCACCATTGATGCTTCAAATCGGCTATTGCAACAAGTTTGAGATTAATTTGCGACTAAGATTACCAGCCGTACTCTTTTTGACGTCGTAAAATTTTTGGTCATTAATTAAACCTTTATAAAATTATATTAATAATTATCGATAAAAATGATGTTTCAGAAATTTTATTTTTAAAATTAAATATACCTACTTTTAATAAAAAAAATTATACACTCTAAGAAAATGTCGGAATTTAATATCTCTGGTATAGATTTAACATCCATGTTGGGTTTATATAATTCTCACTATATTAGTTAATTTAACACCAACACAGTGTGAATTATATAGACACCGCCATGGTGTTAAGTTCACATCGCTATTTTTTAGAGTGTACGTCTTCTCAAATCATCTTTTTTTAAAAAGTGTATAATGTTTTTTCTCGTAATTCAGACATGATAACCCATTCCAAGAATGAAATGAAAATCAAAATAATATCGTATTGATTAAATTATGACATAAATTCTGTCAATAATCGATCTATATGTGTCAAATTGACACTATTTTAACTTGTTCTCCTTAGATTGCAACCTTGTACTCCGCTTCTTTACTCTTAACGACAGTTTAGTATTGTTATGATGTCGCATCGCGCAGTTTATAATGCAGCTATTATATAATATTTGTTCAACGACAATATTCCAACATACAAAAAGAACAACAAAAAAATCAAAATAACCTTGTTTTTATTCTTAACATCAATAAACAATTATTTATAACAATTATATTGTATCAGTTATATTAACGTTAATAAATAATTAAATTTTGTAATAAAAAATAATTTTTTTTACTTTCACGTTGTCAAAGTATGTAAATGTAAAATCATTTTAATTTTCTCTTGATCTTGTGTATTCTTTGGGATAATGATACCAATATAGTATCATTACAGATTAACTGTCGCAACAAGTTTGCAATCGACTTGCGACAGTAAATTTATAATAATTCTTCATATACTTCATGTAAAATCAGGATAATGCAAAACCAGCTTTATCTGCACCGTACAGTAGAAGCTCGCGCGATATATTTATACCGAGCGATCGTAAGAATGAGCTTCATCTTGCGTCTTCGCGAAATCATGAAATCGTGAAATCACTGAGAAACCAGCCCGAAAAGATTTTTATCTATACGCAATTTTCTTTCGAGCGACGATGTCATTGTCGCGACGTACCAACTGTAACGTTAACTCTCGATTGCAGTGCGATGGCAAATGTCGAGTTCTCTGGAGGTGAATTTCACGGAAGATCGCTTCGACGCGAATATTCAATTAAGGACATTGACTACGTCTGCAAGGGGGAGGGGTTGTTTACGACGAAATAATTTATCAATTACGCTTTGTAACTCTCATTTCTAAGGTATCTCGCATCACGTAGCAGTAGTAGTATGTCCGTTCCGCTTATGCGTACAAACGACCTCTGAATCCCTCCAGACACGTTATTGCACATGCAATACACCTGTTACTCTACGGGTTGCGTAAGTTTTCTCGGTGGCGAGCCCACGAGTCAAACTGACCGCAAGAATTCCGAATACTTTCACTCAGTTTCAGGCTCTGGTGTGGCGCGGCGCGACATGAATGTTGAGAGACGCGAGACGGATCCGAGAAAGTATCCCAATATGTGTACGATCCGATAACTACAGCACGAGAGCGATCAAGACTGTGGTGGAAGAAGAGAAGATAGCGACGAAAGGCGATAAAAATAAATTCCCGACTTACGCTTTTGAGTCTAAATCATTACGTATACGGATAAACCGATGCATTAATAAAATGCATATGTATTCTGCGTTTTTTCATTGATTATGAATGTTATATTGTCGCGGAGGCGTTATTGTCCAAGTGTCACTCTTGGAACGACTATAATAGGGAATGAAAGTTGATGAAATCTCATCGTGAGCCGCCCTACTCTGGTCACTCGATAATCCGAGGTGCATTTAGGCAGAATGAATTCCTCTTACGACAATAGCGATTGCAGAATGGAGATTTTGTTTAGATTGAGTGACGCATGCGAAAACGATTGCACGTTTGTACGTTTCTAATACTGTGAACAACTCTAATATCCATTTCTATTAATATAGATTAACTTTAATCTTGCTTTAACTTACTTTTATTTTTCTCCTAAGAAAGACAAAAAAATAAATTAAACCAATGTCTAAGAATAACAAAAAAATAAATTAAACCAAGATTAAAGTTAATCCGTATTGATAGAAATGGATATAAAAATATTTTTATTTTGTTAGATAAACTGGTAATTTATATTAAAAACTTTTTATGCATTTCTTGATTTCCCCGTTCAATTAATTAAATCAAAATTTAATGCTAATTAAGCAATAATAAAATAGTTATATCATAGTTTATAACATATATAGTTGTATTATAAGCCTAAATGATCTCTCGATATGAACAAGAAATAATAAATAATTATAATTATAATATATATTAATATATATTAATAGTAATTCTGAAAGTTGGATTAATATTTCAAGATATGCTGGTTAGATAGCTGCTTAGGAGAACAAAATAAGCTAATACGTATGCGCGTGTACAACGCGATCGCATTCTACAGTTATGTACTGTACGCTATGTAAACCAACTCGCGCTAACTAATTCACTGATATTATCAATTTATGATCGCGCGTGCGTGATTCGGCACAGGCGGGATTATTTCAAGCGAGAACAAAAGCGAAAGCTAACATTTAAAAAGTCAGACACATTATTCATATAATTATTTAGTGTAATCATATCATATGTAATCAAAGCTATTTGAAGCGTAAAATGCTGAGCGAGAATTTTTAACACTAACTTCGTAATAGCAAAGTATCAGATAATTCTCAAAATTAGCAACACGCAATCATAAATTGAATGCATTAGTATTTAAAACACTAGTGATAAAAAAATACCACCTCTAATTAAGACTTTTAATATTATTTTAACACACATTGAAATATTAATAACTTGTTTATATATAGTAATTTCTTGTTATCTCACCGTTGAATATCAAAATTCCAGAATAATCCGCCCCTCGAGGCCAACGAGACGATGTGCTCTGCATATCTAGCCTATCATCTCTCAAATCTGCGGAACCTCAATGGATATCTTAGCAGACGCATCTATTTAAAATTGCAAACCGGTGGACCCCGCGCGATGGGATCTGTCGAAAAAGGCATAAAGCGACCAAAATGTGTCGCACAAAAGCTCCTTAAGAAGGTCAACCGGACTCAAAGGTCAAGCGGAGTCAACCGATGCGATTTGGTTTATGGCGCGAGCGCGTATCCCTTCCCTCTCATATTATTGTATTTTCGACGATGATTTACGATAGGAGCGACCGTGCATTTGTGTTTCTCTCAATTTTTTTTTTCTTTTATTTGCTCGACAACGTACCGCGCCCGTACAGCAATACAGCGATGTATCGCGGGACGTCATCAGCAACACTCCGGAATTTCCGGAGCTGTCGTTTTCGCGTCATTCAAAAAAAGATAATATTTTTTATCGAATGTAAAACAATAAACAAAATCTAAAGCGTCAGTCAAATCTAAAGCGATAAAATTGTTGTGCTGTTTTAATTTACTGTATGTAAAACAATAAACAATATATCAAATCTGTATAAAATGATATATGAATTTTAATTTTCTCTGCTTTTATAGCAGTTATATATTTCCTGCTATGTATATTTACTCTTTTCACACCACAAAATAAAGATATCTCTGAATGGAATATAGTTTGTTTTATGTTTAAATTCATTTTGCTTTTTTAAATTTTAAAGCCGAGCTTTTCCTACATTTTACTTCCGCGCTCACTTTATTTTATTTTAAAGTTTCTGGTTCATTACTGTGAACATTAATTTGTCTCGCAAAACGTTATTACTTTTATTTATGCGCTGAATTTATAATATGTCCGCATTTATGGTATTTAATCATTTTCACTACTCTTGGAATTAAGAAAAGATATACTGCTTATTTATACAATTTCTCTCAACGACCATTATCTATATGAAAAGTTTTGCATGAGAACATACATGACGTAACCCGTAAATCGTAAGATTAGAAATACGCAATGAGGCATAAGGTTGTAAATCTATCGCCTGTGGAAGAAAGTAACTCTCGTAAAAATCTATAATGAATCCCACACGTAACAGTGACCTATCGTTGCGCTTACTTTCGATGCATCGAGTTCGATGCACTCAGCTTCGCCCATCTCAATGGATAACGCTAAATTACAGTTGGTTAAATTACAGAAGGAAAAGAAAGAAAAAAAAATAAATTGTTGCACAAGTGAACGATATTACATAAAAATGGATGAAGTCACCAAATAGTAATGTAAAGTAAATTAGTTTAAAACGCAAAGTTGCCCATCCAAGTTGCGTATCTCAAATAATTTCTGTAATTCACATTAAGATTATGTCTTTTAATTCGCTTGTTGTTGTTTATATATATTTATGTGCGTTTATATAATAATATGTCGTATATAATATCGAAAAAAAACATGTTATATTAAATACGCCCATATCTTTTTAACATTGTATTTATACTGCATGAATACGATTCGTTTCAATGATCATATTGAAGCGAACGATGTAGCATTGATGATATATTAAAACCTAATTTTATTGAAGCTAATAGGAGAACACAAATTAGTTTAAACGCTTCAAGGATTTCTTGAACCGATTAAAACCGACGGGAAAGATTGCTCCATCGTAATGTAAATCGCGAGTAACGCAATTAAAAACTCGAGAACGCGTCGAGCAGGTTTACAGCGGTTATCGCGACCTAGCGAGTAGCGCATCGGGACGCACAGGAGCGGAGTGCCTCTGACAGATGGCCACCAGAGATTTCCGCAAGAAAATAACGTTTACAAAAACGTTGACGAGAGATACAGCGTGAATATGGCGCTCGCTTTGGAGGCAGGCAACGGCGATTCCTACAGAGCGACGGTAATCGTTAATCCTTGCGAAAGCGACTCGTCACGATTTAAGTGGAACCATTCGCTACCTTTGCATATTAAATACGAGTCTTACTGCATGTCAACTAAGTTATTGCACACGAGTCTATTAGAGCTAGCCTTGTCAATGGGGATTAAAGATGAAAAGATAACAAGATTTCACGTCTAATTTGAATTTTTACACAGAGGTACTGTCATATTTAAATTATCCTATGAAATAATCCCAGCGTAAAAATTAACGAACGCGTGTTACATTACATGACGTACGTCGTGCATAATTTCGATACCGAGAATCACGATAATACTTGTATTGGAACAAGGAACACTTTGTCGAACAGGCATGCATACACGTGCGCTTCGCTCCAATCTGCTGTAACTTCATCCGTTTCTTTATCCCATTTCAAATTCACATCCGGTAGCAGCTTTTGCATTTAGCAGAAACCGCCAAAATGTGCGATATTAATGATATCGTACTTCATATTACATGTAATAAGTCTAAAAATATCAAAAAATATGCGAGGACGATTACTTTGCAACATACATTTATTAAATTGCAGTGAATTAATATATACAGGAAGTATACGTGTACATGACGTAGTTTATATAATCACAAAGATGCACTGAACGTGTGAAATGGCGTTGCGATGGGTATAAAAGCGAATCGACCGCTTTGACGTGCTTTGCAATTTATACGAGTACTTATAGTTCAGTAAAATGAATGCGTCGTTATCGATCTTTCTATAATTCTACCTTTATTCCCAGTTTAACATAGAACGCATGATTTATTAAACATGAAGTTTTCCCGAATGTGTAACGCGGTTAAATATGAAAAACATTGCGTTAAGAACACTTCTAGATGACTCTGAAAAACATAAAGACGACTAGGCAAAAGTATTTCATGGAAATAAATCTCAAGTTAAAGAACAAAAGCTCCGCTCTTAACTATTGATAAAATTTAGAACAATGAACATTTGATGCGTCTTGATCAATTGCTTTAATCAATTCTTGTGAAATAAATCTTTCTAGATGAAGAAGAAGAGCGGCAATTTACTTTGAAAATATGTAACTTTGCTTTCAAATTTACTTGACAAATACAATCAACTTTTAAATCAATTTAATATTTCCTAATTTAACAATATTTTAAAAATATAATTTTTTAATAATTGTTTAAAAAATACAAGGAAATCTGTTTATCTAACTGTCGAGATGTATGTAATTCTATTCTCTTTGCATTTCTCTTTGCGCTTCTCGAAGAGGCGTGAAGATACATGATCGTGCCCGTCTTATTGCAGACGTTATTACCAATTAACCATTATTGTCTGTCGCATATCGCCACTGCTAACGCAGCCGTAGATGTTTCACAATCATGTTCGAGATTGCAAGTGCGAGAACATTGAAATTATAATAGCCCCATTGCAATAAAATATTTCACTCCAGAGTGAATTATTTTCATGAAGGCATTGCGGTAAATGTGATAAATTGCGACATACATTCCATAATAACGTGAAAATTGAAAATTCGCCCGTCGTTAATTCATAATTATTTTTTTGTATCAAATTTTAGCATTATTAAGACAATGTATAAATGTTACATCAATACTTCCTTTAATCTGAGATTTATATTATTTACTAGTTGATGTGCACTTTAAATTTATTGAAATGAAATCTCACTTCAAAAGAGAAAAAGTGAAAAATCTATCACTTATTCAAGAATGCAAATCTTTACTATTTTTAAATAATGTAGTATTTTAATTCTTTTGTGAGATTCCAAGAAATTTAGAGAGTGACATTAATATTTACACACCCGAAATATGTTGTTGTAAATCTAATCCGTTGCAGAATGATAGAAAATTTATTAAAGAGAACTACAGAGAATTATAGAATGCTTCTGTTTTCTGAAAACATGTTCAGAAACTATAATTGCTGACAACCGATTTGACTGCTCAAAACTGTTGATACAAACACCCCAGCGATAACATTGTATTATTTTAAATATTTTAACAATATTTGTCGATATTATCGATTTTTGCATTATTTGTACTAAGTAACAGCCATTAAGAATAAATTGAAAAGATTATATTACATGTATAATCTATTATATCTTTATATATAAATCTAATACTAGCTAATATTAAAAGATTGTAATTAATTACATATTTTAAATATTAAAAGCACTTTTATTTGAGACTTTTAGTATCAAATAAGTAATTTATTACTGTCTTTCAGTAATAAATTGGCCAATATTAAATTAGTCAGTATTAGATTTCTGTAAGGGAATACCGCAGTAATGGTTCATCATGTCTAGAATAACAGAAGGGAGTTGCAGAATTGCATTAATTCGCTATTGTTGCTACTTAAGCATCACGTTTAAATAATCAAAAAGTAGCAATAGGTGATGATTAATGAATAATAAAATTAATTAATATAGTACATAATATCCTTTTATTTCATGGAATTGTCATGTGATCGTTGTTGGATACACTTACCTCTGCCGGACGCGAAGAAGACAGTGGTGAACCGACGTCTTCCGGTCGCTATACAAAATTCTTATGGTGCAGCGCGGAAAAACACCCCCACAGCTAAGGTACTGACGGTTCGTTCCTCTCGGAAAGGCACAGGTGTCATCGCACTGTCACGGCGCACGCAATTCACGATTGCCGCATAGGATACCGCGGCATGTCTCTCTCTCTCTC
>NW_012130069.1:6254844-6258207 GCF_000143395.1 Atta cephalotes | reverse complement strand
ACCGTACGTACGTCGACTCTCTCTCTCTCTCTCTCTCTCTCTCTCTCTCTCTCTCTCTCTCTCTCTCTCTCTTTCTCTCTTGTTTTTTCCTCTTTATATTTTTCTTCTTATTGTACGTGACGTATCGGTAATCGCGACTCGAGAAACAATCGGAAATTTCGGGGAGTGGATGGAACGTGAACCTCGATCGATGTCCGTGCGCAGACTGCCCGCACCATCGTCGTCGGTTGCCTCGCGTTCGTCATACTACGGTCCCTCGTTGCGTCTTTCTCTCGCGCATGTTTCCGCTCTTTCGTTCTTTCCCCCACCACATGCTCCCATCTTCCGTCCCGCTCACACATGCACGAATTTCCATTTAAAATTAATTAATTACATAATAATTATAATTTTTATTAAAATGTAAAAATTAACAAGAGAAGTATAAGTTAATGTACAGTATAAAATAATATGCAATAATAGAAGAAATGTACCTCAAAAGGCATATCAGCATAATGTTATCTTGAAGTCTAAATTTATAATAATTACAAAAACAGTAATTACAGATAACAATTACAAAAACAAAATTACAGATAATAACACATTGTATGAAAACAAAATCATATATCTATATATTTGCATATACATTAATAGAAATAAATTACAGAATAAATTACAGAATAAAACAGAAAAAAAATTGTAACGAAAAAATAATATTATTTATCGCTAAGAATTTTTTAATGTTAAGTGCAATAAATTTTTTGCTACCGAACTTTTTATGCTATTGATAATACTATATATTATACGTTGTCATATGGTAAGAAAAAATATTCAAGAAGATTTAGGAGTAATTCATTTTGATATTAACATGTGGCAATAGTGCAGAGATTATCGTGGGCTAATTGCATTAAAACATAATAGCTATCGCACAACTGACAGTAATTTAAAGTTCTTCACGTGCCTTTTAAGCCAATGACACCTACAAGTTTTTCGTAGGATGTCACTTCTTTCATCATTTTCTTTTCTCCGGTATTCAGTTCATTCTCTCCATAAATATCATTATATTAAGTAGCAACATTCATATAATTATTATTTAACAACATTATTTATCATTTCTCTTATATAATCTCACAAAAATTTTGCCAAATTTTATGTTATAAAGAATATAGTTACAATATAAAATACAAATATACACATAAATTTTGCATTAATTTTGTAAATTTGTGATAATTACATTTAATTTTATAAAAAAAAATTTAATGTTTCTATCGTTTATATTAATATTTCCATTGTTTATATATAAAATATAATATAATTTTTATTGTAATAAAATAAATTAATTATGTATTGTACTCATATATTAAACACATTATTTAATTAATAACATATTATATATCAGTTTATGCACTAAGAAACATCTGTTTAATAATCATAATATTTAAAATAATTCCAAAATTTTCGGCGAGATTAAATTCACTATTATTATTAATATATTTGAAATCAGTAATAAATTCATATAAAAATAATGAATTCACATAAATCATTTTGTTAGCACTTGTATCTTCATATTTCTGAAAATTGTACAATTATTAATAGATGAGTCGAAAGTTACATAATTAATAATAATACGTAAAACGATTTCACAATCAAGAAATTTATTTAAACTACACAATGTATTTTGTTCCACTCGGTTGGAGGTCTAAGTCCGAAGCTCGTTGTCGGTTATGACGAGACATCATTAAGATTCCGTACGTCAGTTTCAAAACCAACTGACATTTGTTCTTTGTAAGTGTGAGTTAGAAGAAGGGCACCACACCCAAGGTTGGTGTTTTCTTCGTGTAGACATGGCAACTGATAAACTTTGTTCGCCATCTGCATTCGAGAATAAATATTCTTTAACGCGCTATTTTAGCGTTCATATAATAGCTTTCAGAATAATTAACACAAGAAATATAAACGAACGCTGATAATAGATTTAGAAATAGAGTAATAATTAATGTAATACGATGCTTCCTGTTCAGCAATAGAAGGATTGTATAAATGATTGTTGAGATTCATTTAGTAATTGTACGTTTCGTCATAAGATATTGCACTAATAATAAATTAAATCACGCTATAAATGCTTACAAGATTTCGATCTTTATAGAAATTAATAAATTTAATAAAAAACGAAAGTTCTATTATTTTTTATTACTTCTAAGAATTTTAAAGCAAAACATGCTTACGATAAAAATAGAACAAAATAATTTCAGAAATAATCAAAGAAACTGACAGGCATGGAAAAACAATTTCGTAATTAATGCAAAAACAAATGTAACGAATTAAGAACAAATAGCCGGTGAAATTATGAAAGGTTTATAGCTGCTGCATCGCAATTACGTTTGTTCGAGAATGATGAGCATTGCGTTTCGTCTTTGGAAGCGGTCGCGCTGAGGATCGAAGAGCCTCTCCGCTATTCTATATGAGAATCTTAGCTCGTTTAAGATAAGTAACTGCTACGCAAAAACTGGAGATTCCACTGATATTTGTCCTTTTTTCATTCCACCTGTATATTTTCTTCTTCTAATTTTTTATCGCTTCGTTCGAAGAGCGATGACAGAAGTCTCCACTAGATGCATAATGTATATAATTCCGATGTAATCTAAATTCTAAAAATATATATGTCAAACTACATATTCACAAAGCTATTAAGAGATAATTATCGCATTACAAATGCATGCAAAGTACAATTCAAAATGCAAGAAGATACCCGGGAAAAAATATTAAATAATGAACATATTATATATATAATTATATATAAAATATCAATTTTATGTATAATTTTATATAATTTTATATAATTATATATAATTTAATTATATAATTACATATAATTATATATGAAACATTTTTTCTCGGATATAATAATTGAGGTAAAACTTTGAATCCGAGTTTTGAACTTAAAAATATTTAAAGTTTAAGTTTATTTAAAGTTTATTTAAAGTTTTGATCAAGTAAACTAAAAAGAATTTATATAAAATCGAATATCTTCAAGAAATAAAGAAATTAGATATTTTTTTAATTTAAACGTATCGCGTTATTGTTGTTCTAATATTTCGGAATTCTGGAATATGTATAAATGTACTGCAATAAAAAAATTATAATATTAAAAAAATTATGTTAATTCTTTTTATCACAATTCTTTTTATCATAGTTTTTTAATTAAAGTTATAATAATTATTGAAATCAATTTTTACTAATCTTGTCACTATACAAAATTTTAAAAATTATATTCCCATTTTAAATATACATTTTTTATATTTATATATGAAATATTTAAAATTAAAGAAAAACTTTGGCGATTATATATATATATATATATATATACAATATATATATATATATATA
>NW_012130069.1:6225475-6253391 GCF_000143395.1 Atta cephalotes | reverse complement strand
TATATATATATATATATATATATATATATATATATATATATATATAATGTGCGTGCGTGCGTGCGTGTGTGTACAAGGTGCAACTGAAATAACGCCTTAATTATATACTATATAGTGTTACGTTTACACATACATATATGATAGAGCAGGACTACTAGTTACGTGTAGGGACAAGTTAAGCAAATGCAAATATCTAAATAACCAAAATGTCTATGCGTAAAGTAGCCCAAAGCAGAAATTACTGCGCTTAATACAATAATTTATGTTAGGCTATTAACAGTCAAACAGTCTGCGCTTTTTTGTTTTCGTACAAAGTAAAATTATTAGATAGTATTCTTTTTAGTCTTTTTGTTCTTTTGATAGTAACTAAAGCGATTAATAATAAATGTGTTTTTTGGATATAAGTTATTATCTTTTTTTTTATTTTAATGTTCAAGTTGTTATTTTGTTTACAGTTTTTCAATTATAAAAAAATATTTCAGTCAATACCGATATAGGATTTGTTGAGTCAGTATCTCATAACTAATCTTAAAATTCAGCTATTTAAATGAAATCTGTTTTTCGATGCTTTTTATTCTATGTTAATGATTAAACATATATTTTATGTTTAATTATTATTATAAAGAGAAAATATTTTTCTAATTTTGTTAATTAAAGCATTTAAAAAGAAAGAATATTACAAATTATTATACTTAAGATGAAAATAATAAAAGTTTGATTAATATACATATGTATAATCCTTTTTAATAATATTATGTACATTATAATAATAATTATATATGTTATATATATTATAATAATAATTATTATAATAATAATTATAAGCTCATTAAACGATTATCTTCATGGCTCAACTTATCCTTCAAGAATTTAACATGCTCCAGATGGAGCATAATGATCCACTTTGCATCTTTGTAATTAATGTAATTTTTATCTTATTTACAAGACATATTAAGGATTTAAAAATATTATAATAATATTAAAAATATTATTTAATTATTGAGCCAAATAAACATGCAAGGTTTTAAAGCATTTATTATTAGTCTATCATAATTTATAATAACTTAAAAAAAAGTGTCACACAACTAGCCTCGCTCTACCCTATATATAAATGAATTCAAGTTTAAATCCAAACAAAAAGTACTTTCCCACATTTGAATAAAAAAAATTTTTGATTAATTTCCCTAGGCAAATTTTTGTCCTTACAATAAAAAGCCTCGAAAACCCGGAGGTAATTAAAGAATGATATTATCGATAATTGATATAAATTTACGATTATTAATAATAAATATGTGGCTAATACATTATTATATTCATAATTTTTTGTTATATAAATCTATTCGTAAGTATGCATACTTATAATGCATACTTATAATATCTTATATATTATATATTGTTACAAAATTAGAATTTTGTTTCTTCATTTATCATTTCTATTTATATCAAACTTGGATAACATGAAAATTATAATTTAAAATAAAATGAAGTATTTAAGTGGGAAGCACAGATATCTTGCATAATGCATAACACATGAAGCATAAAAAAATGAACCAATCGAAATTCTTTATTTTCTTTCTTTCCATGAAATAAAAGACTCTTTGGTTAATTTTCTTATGCCTCATGTTTTATGCGTTATGCATAAAAAATGTATCAATCAAAATCCTTCATTTCTTTCCTTTCCATGAAATAAAGAATTCTGATTGGTTGATTTTCTTATGCCTCATGTTTTATATGTTATGCAAGAATCTGCTCCCTGTCTTACAGAGATTCGCAAAGTGTCACGTGATCGATATATTTCTCTGATTGGCTGGAGTAATTCGTAGCTGCCATATTGAATTTACTATCAATATATTCAATTACTATATTCATATCAATATATTCAATCGACTCCTGTCGATTGTTGAGATTAATAAACTCTTTCAATGTTTTGTAAATATTTATCTATTATTTGCTTTACATTGAATGTTGCATATCTTATGTATAGAATTTACCATCCATCATTACCATACCAACGAATTACGCCGCATATTGCTGTCTCTCTACTTTTCTTTTTTTTTCTACACCTTACTTCTCGCCCCTCCTCCCTCTCTTTTTTCTCATCAGAAAAAAAGAGCCACATGGTATCCTAAAATTCTATATAATAAAGTAGCGCATTTCTTTTATCTAAGCCAAAATGCCGACAGCCTTCCTATTGGCTATTTCGACTGCCATCTTGGAGTCTCTAGTTGTTTGTAGTCCAGTAAGTGCTATTGATACATGGTAAGGTTAGTTGAATCCAATATGAACTAATGCGCTACTTTAGTAAAGGTCTGAATTGATATAACTCACAAGAATTGTTACACTTACTTAGATTTAAATTGTAAACGTAATATACAAACTTTCACGTATGACATATAACTTATTGCCGTGTCTCCAAGAGACAGCAATAAGTCGTATATCATATGCCAAAGCTTGTGCGTTACTTACGTCTACAACTTAAGTCTAAGTGTTTCGACAATTCTTGTGCTCGAATTCTAAAGCCCATTTTACAATGGGCAGTAGCAGTAATAGATTAAAAAGTAGGTGTAAAAATTGACTAATCATAGTTGATTATTCTTCTCACATTCGACTATGATTGGTTGAAAATGGGTTTAAGACTTTGTCTACAATCAAATCGACTGATGCTTATCGGACGTTAGTCATAAAAGATGAGACCTGATTAATCCAAACAACGATCCCAGCAGCCGACATCGGCAGCCGACACGAAAAATGAAGGTTGCAATATACAATGTCTCCCGACTGATTGTAGACCAGGCCTATAGATATAGATATAGACATGATAGAAGAATATAAGGTATTTCATTGCGCATAATGGCGGAAAAATACTAGAATATAAAAATACTAGAAAAATACTAACCAATCAGAAATTTGTCCAAAATTTAGCACTAAATTCAAATGCATTTGGTAAAAATACATATATAACAATTGTAAAAACAAAATTAAATTTGAAAAAATACAAAAGCTCATAAATGAATAAAATAATGGAGTATGAAATAAAATAATGTTAATAAAATTAATGACAATAATGTTAATAAATGTAATAATGTTAATAAATGTAATTTGATATTTAAAATTGACTAAAATTTATTAATATACTGTTGTTGTCACTGTTATTATCGTTGTACATATGTACTCTAACTGTTGTTATTACTGTTTAACTGTGCTTTGCTTCTTGATCACTTCTAATCTAAATAGCAAGCTTAATCTATGGTAGCAGCCATGTTGCTTTTTACAATTTTAAATAAAATTGTGATTGGAGCATTTTGGACTACTGCGCATTCTCAGGAACAAAATATCTTATATTCTTGTACTATGAATATAGAGCTTTACGACATCTATTGTCCGTTCTTTTTTATCTAGTCTTCACGTTTAGTAAAGTTAGCATTTTCAAATCTCACGCTCGGTCTATTCTTATTATGTCTATAGATGTAGCATATAAAGATGGCAGCTTTGATAGTTGAACTAGTCAGAAGATGACCCATTTTGCAGGCGCTCACTTTAAAGTAAAATTTGATTATAAGAAATAAAAATGCGTAAATTATGTAAAATTTTAAACAATATAATATATTATATATGTGATAACACACAAATTATAGAAATCAAAGCCTTAAATGATCTAGCTGGATCTTAAATGCTTATATGATTGTTAAATTGTTAGTCAATTTAATTCATGATATTAACATCTGTATTCATAATCAGACTTTGTACTTAAGGCTTCCTTAAATTTATCTTTAGATGCTCAGCAGCCAATGAAATAATTTGTAGAGTATCTAAAGATAAATTTAAGGAAGTCTTAAATATAAGGTCTGACTATGAATACGAGTATAAGTACTGCGGTAGTTTAATAGAGTTAGCGTTTTCAAGATTAAAAAGTCATTTGGCGCGCGTTTCTGGGGACTACATACGTAGTAAATTCACACAAGAATCATATAAGCATTTAAGATCCAGTTAGACCGATTTGGCTTTGATTTCTATAGTTTTGTAAAATTTTAAATACATTTTAAATATATTTAAAATTTAAGAAATATAAAAACTTTAAATAAAATGCAGAAATAAATGTAATATTATTGCAGATGAATTTCATTTTTTTTTATAATTATAGACGGCAGTAAATATTTTCATAAAATACAATAATTATTAAACGAAATATGTAATTTATTTCGTAATTACATAATTCACGAAACTTTTGACTTCCCAGCAAACAGAATGGATTGAAATGAATTGAAATAGATTCAGATTTTCATAGATTCAGAAATATTGATTCACGAATGTTAAAATGAATGCTTCTCAATTCTGAATGCATTTTTATTCATTTATAGAAATTGCATAGAGCATATATATATCTCTTTGCCTTTTAATCTAAAAATAATATTAGCTTTTTCTGTGCAATTGTGAATACTGTTTAATTCAAAATTTGAGTAGGAAATACAGTTTTTCAATCCAATTGCATCCAATTGTATCTAATTGAATTCAATTGAATTCAATTAAATCCCAAAAAAAAGTATTCGCTATATAAAATACGCATTCGAATAGAAAAAATTTCAATTCATTTTAATCCATTCTCGTTTGCTAGATTGTTGTTAGAATTATATACATCGTAATTACATAATATTAATTATTATTAAATGTGAATGACAGAAAAGTTAATCTAAAAATATTTACTCTCTAATAAATAAACAATTTAAGGTATGTTTATAAAATATTAAATGTAACAGCTAGAAAGGAGGAATAGAAATTTAATAAATAAAATCATTAATGACAATTAAACCTACATAACCCAAATAAGGCAGGAAAAATGGAATAAATAAATAAACAAATAAATTTACGTAATTATAAACCATGACAGGAGATAATTTTAATAAATAAATAAAGTAAATAGTAAACAAGATTTATGATTTTTGAAAGATAAACAAAACCAGAACACACAATTTTTTCTGCACAACTATCCTAGTTTTAACCAGATGTATGCAATGGATGTTATATTGCTTGCAAAATGGGTCACGCGTTGATTGGCTCAGAAATTGAACGAGTGCGCAACATTAGGAATGCTACATCTTGCTTTTTACATCTTGCACTATGCTTCTGATTGCAAGTTTTCTCTTCAATTTTACAATTGACTGATAAAATCTTTGTAAGTGACATATATTATTAATCTTGAAAATATATACCTTCTTCTATTGTAAGTACATATATACATGAAATAAAACGATTTTTTAGATATTCGAACAGGATTGTTCACATTTTGTGCATATTATAAAATGCCTACCACATGCAGTGCTCCAAGATGCACGAATTCTAATAAAGATGGATATTGCTGCACAATGTTTGCCCAAGATCCTAAATTGAAACAAAAATGGATTGATGCTGCCGGAATTCCTGATTGGAAACCTTCAAAATCAGCTGTATTGTGTGAGGTTAGTACTGAAATGTGCATACAAATGTTTTATAACTTTCATAAACACCAACAAAAATATCAATGTTATAATTTCTCACTCAATATCAATATATTAAATTCAATATAATACGAATCTATGTAACGGTTACATAATTGCGTGAAAAATTATATTAATGTTACATTAATGATAGTTGATGAGACATATATTTTTCTCTAATGTGTGTCTCTTATTTTTTAGGTCCATTTTCATTCATCAGAATTATTTCGCGTTGGTAGCAAAAAACTTATAAGGAAAGGTGCTATACCAAGTTTGTTTTGCAAATGTCAACAACATATAAAAAGAAAATCCCTTGCAGAAATTCAACCAGAACAGCAATATAATGAATCAATTGAATTTCTTTCTCACAAAAAAGCAGAATTAAGGAGTGATCATTCATATGTTGCTACAGAAAATTCTCAGAAGCAAGAAAAAAAGAGATGCAATAGAGAACAATATGTAATTGATGAATTGCAAGAACATAATTATTTTTCTCTTTCAAAAAAAAGAAAATCTATTGAGTCACGTAAGAAGTATGTTCATACTACACATTGTATTATAATGAAAAAACCCATTAATATAAATACATTGGAGACATATCAATAATCTGAAGAGGAAAATTACAGATCAAATTCTAATCTAGACATACATATATCATCAGAATGTACTGAAAATCAAATATTGACGGAGAGTTTATCTAGTCCAGAAGAATATGAAAAGAAAAGAAGAATACTAAAAGAAAAATTAAAAATGGCAAAAAAAATGAAAAAAGAAAAAATACCTTAAAAAGTAGAGTTAAGAAAGTAGACTTAAGAAAAAATATTGAAAAAAATATACTGAAATAATCAATATAATTTTGAATAAAGATTAACAACGAGCAATTGTAAATGATATCATAAGAAGTTCCAAGTAATCAGATGAAACAATCAAAAAAAGGATTAAATTTGCATGTGGATCACATGGTTATAATCATATAATTAAACTTGTTGCTCTATTTCCTTCATTAAGAACTCTGAAAAATACATACAGCAGATTAAATTTGAACCTGGAATATTTAAAGATGTTTTTAAATATCTGGAGTTAATCGTTCCTCATATTCCACCTACATGGAAAATCATCTGTGGACTAGTATATGATGAAATGGCAATTAAAAAGTAAATCGATTTTAATATTGTACAAGTATAAGGGCATATATTGGAAATGTGACATTGCCTGGCAATACAAATAAATTAGTATGTAAAGCTTTACTCTTTCAAATGTTTGGGCTTAGTTTTCATTGAAAGCAGTAGCTTATCACATCTTATTCTTATCTTTATTCCATCACATCTTATTCTTATCTTTATTCCATCTTATTCAGTAAATAATGCAATTAAAAAGGTTATTTTAAAAATACTCCAAAAATGCCATCGTATAGATTTGGAAGTAATTGTTTTGATTTGTGATATGGGAAATAGAGGATTACTCACAAAATTAGGATTTAAAACTACCAAGACAGATATGATGTACAAAAACATCCTTGTGATTTAGAGATCATGCTGCAGTTGATTTTAGATCCTGTTCATGTTTTTAAAAATTTGAAAGAAATAGTTATGGAAAATCAATTTACTTACACAAGATATAGAACTCTACAATTTACCTAGTAATGTTGTTGATGTAGATCACATTGAATATGACTTGTTCATTATAATCCATAAATTAGATTTATATCAATCTCAAAATTGTATGGAGATCAAATTTGTGCCTAAATTAAGCAAAACAGTATTAAGACCAAACAATTTTGGTCAACAACAAAAGTTACAAATTCAACTAGAGTTATAAATTATTATTTCACTGCATCTGCATTAACATTTCTAATCCAAAAAAGTGATGAACTTCCACAAATGGAAACAACAGCCTAGTTTATCAGATTGATTAGGGTTTGATGTAATAATCAAGAGAAATCTTCGTTATGCTTTAAATTTTCAAAAATATAATAATATAATATAATATAATGATATAATAGTTCTTCTAAAACTAGTATGTCATATTTTCAAAAATACGAAAGTTGGATGTGGTTCATAGAAATCATCTCAAACCCATGTAATATTTTTCTCTCTAGTGATACCAAAATCAATGATTCAGCTACAAGACCGTCTTTTAAACGAGAAAATTTCTTTTTTCCGGAAGAGCAAGTCAAGATAAAAGATTGAAAAGTGGTTTTTGAAACATACATAGAGCATGCCCCAAGCCAACAGTTCTTCAGTTTAAATACAGACTAAGGCCGTGGTCAATCTCGCTACAAATGCTTTGAAACGTTTGATGGACCAATAAAAAAAAGAATTTTACAAATTGACTAAAAAACGCTTTAAAGCATTTGTAGCATCACATGATCATATCCTAAGATATATAGCAGGAAATCACGCAATACCTACCTCTAGTTATACATATGAAACCTTCTCTTTTAAATGCACTTCTAATTAAATAAAAAAAGAAGAAAAAGAACAAACTGTAGAAACACTTACGATTTCCCTAAATTAAATGATTGCCTATGTCAAAGACTATACAACAAATACTTTATAAAATATGTGGATATGTTGTTTTCAAATTGAGGAATTTCATCAACGTAAAGATTTTTTATTACCTAAAATTGCAAGATAATTCCGATTTGACATTTACATTCTTTTTATTTGCCTTTATAGCTATTTCAAATTATACTCCTGGAGCTCAAATAAGAATTAATGGTGTTTGATATTCTTGAAGAGGCAGAAAGAATTATATGGAAAATCAAGTCCAAATTATTTCTTTTAGACAAGTCCCTGAATGACAGTTTAATATCTTCATACTGCTTTGAAACATCCTCCTTTAAGCATTTATCATTATATTAGGGACAAATTAATATCTTGATTTATGTCAATGCGTATAAAACAATTATTAATAACTGTGAGTGCTACAAAAAATATGAACAAGAATATCATCAGCTTTTGGAAGTAAGACGAGGGGAACAGGAATATTAGCTGATAGGTTCAAACAGAAAAATTATGTACAAAAATACTAAGTTGGAGATAAAGTTATTTTTGAGATTAAAGCAAAATTTATTTTGTAGGTATTATAGTTATTTTATAATATCATTTTTATTTATATGTTAAATTTATGTTATTACTGATGGCCATTTTATGTGATTGAATTATCATTTTTTTTTTCTTATTATAGATGTGACAATGTATGATAAATGTTATCTAATATATACATTTTTTAAATTTATGTTAAATAAATATCTTATACTTTTCTTGATTAATGACTTACATTTATATTTTTCATGTTTATAATTGACGTTTATAATTAATCTTTCATTTGAAATAATGAGTGTCTGTGAAAAGACAATAAGCTTAGCACGCGATGACAGTGCAATTAAATTTTTAATTTCACAATATAAAATACTCCAAACGTTTTGGTTCTCACAGAACCATCCTCAGTGAACAAAAAATTTATAAATAATAAAATAATTTTAGACTTCATTAATTGATACGCTTTTATCTTCAAACTTTTCTTCAGTTAAATGTTGCTAATGTTTTATACTATAAATATCGGTTACAAAGCTTGCGAAATGAAGGATCTAAAAAGAAAAAAAAATCGGAGTAGCAATTTTCTAAATAGTTTTTCACGTTAAATCAGGATTTCGAGATATTCTGCATTCTAAAGTTGCAAAAAACGCTTTTTTTAAATACATTCAAGTTTCTGCCACATTATACCTAGCTTAGTACTAATTTTATATGAAAGTACTAATTCTTATCTTCAAACCCATATTGTTTTAATATTATATTTCGATATTATTTTTTTTGCTGAGATATGAGACAAATTGAATTTTCGGAGTTTCGGTAACAACTGAATAAATGATATACATAAATATATGACAGTCAAAAAATGGAGATATATTTCTTTCATGGGAATATTTCTTATTCATTGGCAGAAAATTGAACCAAAAACTTCTAAATTCTAAACCTTTAATGTCTTAAATTCCTGAGCCATAAACGCTTCATCTTTAAGTTTGAAAAAATGTTTAAAGAGTAATCATTCTGTCAATGAATAAGAATAATATAAAACGCCCGGCTCAATTTTTTGCCAATGAATAAGAAATATCTCCATTTCTTGACTGCAATATATTTATCTATATCATTTAATAAGATTGAAAATAAGACTGTTTATGTTAAATACATTACTTTAAATACGAAACGCCACTATGGTCTGAATATTAAGATGTTGAACTATTTTATATATTCATTTAAATGAATTAATTTTAGAAATGATAAAAAAAAAATTTGTGATATATCCTTATTCTTGAAGAGAAATTCAGAAAATTCGTTGATTTGAGATATGTATAAGAGGCTCCGCACAATAAAAGGAACAGAGAATAAGAATTTCAATCTATCAGAAACTATGTTTTCCACAATACATGATTGTGATTAATCATTTTAATGCATATTATATCAATTTAGTATATCATTCTTTGAATACATTACTGAAATTAAAATAATTTAATAGAAAGTTAGGGGCTCTGCACAATAAAAGGAACAGGGAATAGAGAATAAGAATTTCAATCTATCAGAAACTGTGTATCTCACAAAATACATTTCCGATAGGTTAAAATTCTTATTCTCTGTTCTCTGTTCCCTGTTCTTTTTATTATGCGAAGCCTCTTACTAATTAGTACATAAATGTTAAACAAGGATAAGATGATACACTGAGATACCCGTGATGTGTTCGAAATTTTACATGAGATGACTTCCAACATAAAATACATTTTGCCGCATCATTGAAGTTCAACCGAACAATAAGCAGCAAAGAACTCGAAACCGAGAAAGACTGCAAAAAATGTGAAAATTGAATATATTTATAATATGTACATGTAATGAGTACATTTTTTATTAAGATTTGAAGTGATGGGGATATTCTAAATTCTAAATAATTACTTGAACTGATAGTTGTCCAAATTGTAATCGCACTAAGATCGGAATCAGACTATGCATTGAAGATTGAGATTAAAGATTAAAGATGAAATTTCACCAATGAGAACAAAGAAATTTTGTCTCTTTTTGTTCTGATTGGTCAAATTTTAATCTTTTAATCTTCAATCTTAAAGTTTCTGATTCCTTAATAGTTGCCATATAAACACAAGTTTTTACCTTTTTAAGTTTTTCGTATTAATTTTCGAGCTGAGCAAATAAAAAACACATATTTGAAGTTAAATTTTGATACATATGCTGTTGTCATTTCTTTTCATGCACAGCAAATGCAGCGGAAGCAATTATGAAAAATTGGCATCACATGACATTTTTGCTGCCGCAGCGTGCTGCGTATGAAAAGGTCTCTAGCGTTTCCCCGAATCCAGCCTTGGTCTGTTCGTGCTGCTTGAAATCCCCCAAAATGTTTGAACTTAAAATAAGATAGATGTATATTTGAACATTAAAAAGAGAGAAAGCGAAGATGCTGAGGGCAAAAAGTTCAAGCAACACAATCTTCTCACTTTTTATCAAAACATTCGGACATGTAATTGATTAGTGTGTCACTGCATGTGTAGAAGTACATTTGCACTTTGTACTTTGTACTTTTTAGACTTTATTTTAGCTTCATACTTTATTGTATTTTATTTCTGTCGAACATTTGGGACATGGCAATAAATATCATCAAGAATAGTTTGGGATCATTAGGAAAATGTAAGTTACATAGTTACATAATTAATATCCTTTCTTAATTAGACCAAGTCACAACAATAATAAAATTAAAATGAATCATAAATATTTGAAAAATCACATTTAGTGATCATTTTAATGTCATTCATATTTCTGCTTAGGTAATAGTTTTTTTCAAAACTATTTAACATATTGTTTTAAAAGCCTTCAATAATATATGTATCTTTAATGAATTATATGATCAAATTCTTCTTTTTTGTTGTTTTTTTAAATTAAACAGTTTTTAAAGAAAACGAATTTTTCTCTATTATATAAATTTTAGTTACAGAAATCTAGCTATTATGTGATAATTTTGTCTTTATTACTGATATCTTGCAGATTTACAAGCTGCTTCTGCACTGAGATATTCTATGGAGATGTCACCGACATATAAAACATTAGTAGTAACTATTCCAAAACCATTTGTTTACATGGTCAAGTTGAACAGGCCAGAGAAACTAAATGCAATGAATTCAACTATGTGGAAGTAGGTGATCTCTTATCACTCTTGTCATATAATTAAACTGTAAAAAAATATTCTCTTATATTCTCATGAATTATTTTCATTTAGAGAATTTAAGGAATGTTTTGAGGGATTATCAATAAATCCAGATTGTAGAGTAGTTATTCTGTCAGCTGCTGGCAAGACATTTTGTGCGGGTAAATCATAAAATAACTATAAGGAGTATTACATATTCATCTAAATCCTGAAAAAAAGTTTATTTAATAATATGACAATCTGATGTTGCAGGAATTGACTTGCAAGGAATGATGGACATGGGTCAAAGCTTAGCAGAACAGGAGGATATTGCACGCAGATCTAAATTAATAGAGTCTAAAATTAAGGATTATCAAGATTCATTTACTGCTATAGAAAAGGTAATTTGTTATTTATAAAGATAATTAATGTAATTCATAAACATATATTAAGTATAATTAGTGTATTTTATAATATATATTCTAGTTTTTTTTTCACTCAGAGAATGTTTCATTATATCTCTTTAACTTGTATGATCAGAGTAATGACACAGGATAATTTTAATAGTGTTCAAAACCTGTGATAGCTGTTATACATGGTGCTTGTATTGGTGCTGGCATGGACATGATATCTGCAGCTGATATACGTTATGCTTCTTCTAATGCATATTTTCAAATAAAGGAACTTGATATAGGCATGGCAGCTGATGTAGGTACACTTCAAAGATTTCCAAAAATTATGGGATCTGACAGCTTGGTAAGAGAGCTTGTCTATACAGCACGAAAGTATCCAGCTGCTGAAGCACTAGAAAGTGGATTCATAAGTCGCATGTTAGATAACGAGGAGAGGTAAAATAATAAATATATTAATAAATAAGAAGTTAAATACAAGAAATATAAATTTGTAATGATTATTCAAATAGAGCGATGTGAATTTTAATGACATTATTTATATTCTCTATTCAGCTTATTGAATAAATCAATAGAAGTTGCTGAAGATATTGCAAGCAAGAGTCCAGTTGCAGTGCAAGGTTCAAAAATGAGTTTGGTATATTCTAGAGACCATTCTGTCCAAGAAGGATTAGATCACATTGTAAGTGCTTTTATTCCACCTGAAATGCAATAAAAAATTTATTTGTTTGCTATAAATATATGAGATATTTTCTTATACTTGAAAAGTTGTTTTAATAACATTTTGGAATTTGTTTCAATAGGCGATGCATAATAAAGCAATGCTTCAGAGTGAAGATTTTTTGAATGCAGCTATGGCACAGGCTGTTAAAGGTGATCCTCCAATATTTTCAAAGTTATAAATTGTTTCATTCTTGAACTTAATGTTCTTGATACTTCCAATGTATGTCACATCGATATTATTTATATCAATGTTATATTAATGTTATATTAATGTTAGGTATAAAAATGATATATGTATTTTTTGAAAATGTATTTATATTACAAAATATAGAATAACTTTATGTAATTTTTCTAATCACAGATTTTAACATTTTTTATACTGATATCCCTCTTTTATAAAAATTACTTCCTAAAATAATACATATATTTTTATGTCAGGTCAGTATCTTGTTGAAATAAAATGCTTTCCCATTTGCTCTTTAGAGCAAGCTCCTCTGCCAATTTCGCTTCCATTTCATCAACAATATTATATACATTAATGTCTTTGGGAATTTTTACCTATAATTTGTATATTTTGGATGAAGATCAAATGTTAGATTCAATAATACGACAAATCTTTCAGAAAAAGTGTATACTCCTGTCGAAAGGAACCTTAGCAATATTAGAAATAAATCTATATTTTTACACACGATTAGCAAATTGATGTAATGTTCATAATTAATTTTTCCAGTTTCTGCGTCGCAAGCTACGGCCATCATATCGGCCACTTCTTCTTTTGTAAATGGCTCTCCAATTTCCATAATTGATTTCTCTAAATCTTCTTTCATGATATATCCATGATTTTCAGGATCTAATAATTGGAATGCTTTCAATAATTCTTCTGGTTCTGCTGGTTTGAACCTAGATACCGAACAAGTATAAATTATGTTATCCATTTTTCGATCATATATTTGTTTTTACTCATTGGTTATACTCATTTTGAAAAAAATGTTATTTATTAACTGTACTTGCGTTCACTGATTGCCTTGCTCATGTATTCTATAAATCTGTTTATTGGCACACAATTATTCTCGACATCTTCAACTTCTACTTGAATTTCTTGTAACTCAGCTTCTGTGATAACACATCCTGTTAAATAAATAATAAAAGAATTTGAATTATACGTATTTTACAAAAGAAAAGTATAAAATTATTAGAATTTTTATATCGTGAACATTACCTAATGCTCTAATTATAGTTCCCAAATCTCTAACATTTACTTCTCCAATCCTAGCATTATCAAACACATCAAATGCTTCATAAAGTCTTTTTTCTAATAATGATGGTTCGATAACCACTAAGTATATAATATAAAAATTATTAAATATTAATTATTAAATTGATACAAAAATTAATATTGAGATATACTTACTGTTATTTTAGAAAATCTAATTTCGAAATTTTTTAAAAAGAAATAGAAAGTAGAGAACAACTTTAAGGAACTCAATATGATTAGCTTTCAAGAATTGTTTGATCAATAAATAATATGAAACTATAATCTCTGGGAAATCTTAGTCTATAATAGAGCTTTTTCACATAATTATCTCCACATGAGTCATATATTTGTTTTAAAAAATTGAGAAATTTTTATTTTACATTTGTACATATTAATTACAAAATCTTTGACTAGTACGTACATTTTTGAGTTTCTCTTCGTACAGTTAACCGTCTTTCGACGATACTCTTTCTGGGCGATATAGAGGGTCGAATCATTTGGAAAGATATGTCCTCAGTAATGCAAATAATATTTCTATTGCTTACTTAATTTTGCATAAATAAATTTGTTACAGCCTATATGGCAAAAAATCATGAATATTCATTCATATTTGTATAAAATATAATAAAATTAGATAAATTGTACCTGTATTATTTAATAAATTATGCGTATATTATTATTTGATATTAAATTGTAATAATTTAGATGCAATCAATAATACATGATACAGGAATTAAACAATTGCAGGATATGTTGTGATAATTTCAGGATGTACATACATATTTTAGAGGCCGCATTTCAATATACGATACTAAAATCTATAGTTCACGTTACGCTATACTATAGATTTTTAGTACTGGTAGTATATATTGAAATATAGTCATGGTTAAAAGATATCTTATGCTATTTAATGTAAAAATATAAAATATAAAAACAATAGATTGGCTACATAAATATAATACAATTGCAATTAAAAGTGAGCCGTTTGTCGATCGATTTCGATAATATCTTCGATAATCTCTTGAACTCGCGTACCAATTTTCTTTGCTAAATCTGCTTTCTCATTGTTGGGTAAAAAAAGGTAACGCCAAACTAAATCACCATCAATAATACCTCTTGCTGGGTTTCCTTGATTTCGTACATAACTTTTATACGTGCTAAATAAAAGAAAAGATAATAATATTCTCAATTATTAATTAAATTAGCAAGTGAAATAATTAGCAAATATATTTATATATAATTATAATTAAAACTTGCCGATAAGCTTTCGGATTTAAGCCTGCAATATGACAGATATGTGTAACCAATACATTTTGTAACATAAGTAATCTCCGATATGTTTTTTCTGGAACTGGCAGAATATAACCAAGGCTACCATCTAAAGATGCTAAAATGTAAAAAGAGATTCGCATAAAAATATTTAAATATTAAAAATATTCTATTATCGCTATTTTTAAAATATATATATTTGGACTTACCGTACATAGTAACATGTCTTTTATCAGCGCCAGAAAATTGTTTTTTATCATTTGCCGGATCAGTAACTCGACATTTAATACGAAAGAAAGTGTTTATTTTTTGTCCTAAATGAAAATCCGCCTTTCTAATTAATTTTTGACCTCCCAGACTTTCTCTGGACTCCGGTTGATACATAAATAATGCTAAATTGCTCTCTCCATCAGCTACGATAAAACCTAAATTTGAATTATCAATTAAATACTCTATTGTATATACTTCCGCAGGTCTAAAATCCTGTAATAGAATAAATTATTTTAAATGCAAAATTTTTCAAAATATATAATGCATATAAATTAAAAATTAATAAATAATACTCACTCTACTGACAAGAGAAAGTGTTCTATATTCTTCCTGAAATCTCAATAAACTAATGGATTTATAGACATCAGCTATCAAAATTAGACTTTTTATACTAAGCATTTGATGAATGTAGATTTGAGTATCGATAAAAGCAACCCCAACAAGATCATTATCTTTTAATTGCCAAATATAAATCTGTAACAAAACAATTTTTTCAAATGCTATTTACAATAGATATAATTCTTATACAAATAAATTTAATAGGAATATAATACTTTTTGTCCAACAGCTGACACTAAAAATCCTGATACTTGTGTTATAGCAGTTATTGGTCCTTTTTGTTCCTTTGCATAAATCTGTTTAAATCTATTTTTGGTTAATGGCTGGCCAGGCTCAGGTACTACTTCAATTATATCGAATATAAGTATCTGAAAATTTAAAAAATAAGTTCACATTAAAAATGGATAAAGCTTAAAGATATTTTCAATATAAATATATAACTTACTCGTCCTCTACTTGTGATATCCTCGCCGTAATTATAATTTGTTCCTAATACTATGTAACCTTTCAAACCAGATCTCGTTCCTTCATAAGCCAAAGATACATTCTTTAAGCAAGTGACATGTTCCCATTGGTCCAACTCGATTTTCGTATTAGGAATAGTTTCCCATGAAACTGGAGAAAATAGTACAATAGAAAATTGTTCTTGAGACGGATAAAGAAATCTTTCTAGACGCTCTTCTTCTGTAAATTCCTAATTAATAAAAAAACGTATTTATTAATATTAATTTTTAATATCGCCTCTGATATTTAAATAGATATTGATGAATAGATATTGATAAATATTCTGGAAAATTGAAATAAAGAACATAATTTTGTCAGTACTTTGTCTTCGCCGTTAAATCTGTAGTAACTTTTCAGAGGTTCAGCTGTGCTTGTTATAACACAATAAGTCTTGCTTTCAAGATGATATGTAACAAAATGAGGAGTACATCGCAAAGGGACTTTCCTAACTGGCCATGGAGCATCGTATGACAAATGAGTTGGTAAAACACATATCCTTAACTCTTCCTAGAAAATAACATCTGTGTGTCATCTTATTTCCTTCTAATGTCTTATTATAAAATATACCGTACCTTTCTATTAAAATACAGAAAACCTTGAGGGCAATTAATATTATTAAAAGGCGCAAAAGATGTAACAGGACCGTCAATGCCCATTGGATGTGTGCGTAATTCACCGCGTCCGGTCAAAAATATCCAATGTGGATAATCGCTGCAGATAAATACTCCATTATATCCGGCAATGTTGCTGAAGTAACGCATGACACAGATGCGAGTGATGTTCCTGTTCCTTGGAACATCTTCTTCTTTGGGTCTTGGACTGCAAAGGAAATTCAATTAAAAGCAATAATTTAAGTAAAGAAGCTTCATTATATGCTTTATTTTGATGCAAATAATTGTTATTTTAATACATTAACTAATGTATATAGTATAATTATATATATTCTCTTTCTAAATATTAAAATATTAAAATTATATTATTTTATATATTAGAAAATGTAGTATATCATATATTATATTAGAGTTAATCAAACCTTAAACGTCCTGGGATAATTCCATGGTCCAATTTCTTAAATCTCAATTTTAGATATCCTTTTGGATATCTATAAGCTTGATAGATTTGCAAATCTGAATCGAGACGTACCAAGAGCATCGGCCGATTTCCATGATGTCCTAGAGCAACCATCAGAATTTCACGGACCTATAAAAATAGATATTATTAAGAACACAAGTTTTTTAGGATTTCTACAAAAACACATTTATAGATAAATTACCTGCATATCAGGATGAGGGATCTCATTGATTGGATTTGATTGTAAAGTTGTAGATTCCATACTGTCGTGTAATACATACTGGCCATAACCAAAATTACGAATAAGGTAAGATAATCGTAAATCAGGTAAAGAATAAATTTCCAGCGTTCCGCTGTCTCTATATACAAGTAGCCAGTATGTAGATTTAATTTCTTGCAAATGCCTTTGCCACCTATTATATGAAAATCCATATTATAAAAATATCCATATTATAAAAATGTATTAATACATGATTCTTTAATATCAGAGGTGTAAAATGTGCTTAAAAATTATTAGATTTTTTGTAATATTCTAATTTAATAAAAAAAAAAGTTAATAAAGTTTGATCAAATTCATCATTTTAGAAATGCATTGTATAACGAGTGGTTAAATAGGAATTTTACCAAGGTGGTTTTTTAGTAGTACCATCCGATGCTTTTAGATATGATGGTGCAGGCATTTGAAATGCTGGAGCATCGCCATACAATAAATCGTCTTCATTGTCGATATTGCTAAGTACAGAGGGTTCCTCTACATTGTATTCTTCTTCAGTATGTTCATCATCTGCGTTCTCAAATAATTGCGTTGTAAAAATCCCGCTTACATCTCTATAAGCGCATAATGCTTCTATCTGAGGACGCTAAACATATACATATTATACAAATATTAAGAATATTTCATAACATTTATGTAATATTAATTATAAAATTAAGAAACTTACAAATAATAGATTGGCAGTCTGAGCATGCAATCTTGCTGTACCTCTTACTTCTCTCAGTGTCAATAACATCACTTGTCCATCTTCCGACAATAATGCTACATATGGATCAGCACAACTTGCATGTACAATTGGACATCCAAGATCTATGGGCATATGTTGAATCTGTAATTAATAAAATCAAAAAGAAAATATAAGTATTATGAAAATACAAATGTTATCATATATTTAGCGATTAAATTAATGAAGAAATGCACACAAAATTAATATGAATATGTCATTTACTTTACTTCCACGTTTAAAAAATTTACATTGAATGAGACATATGAAATATTCACATTCATATTCAATAAATATATTGCGTAAACTATTATTAGTCTATGATTAGTGATAATGATAGATATTGAATATTTTATTACTAGATATAATTTGTTCATAATAATAATAATAATAAGGATCAATGTATATACTTGTTCGATGCCTTGTAAAAGACGCACTCCCATTTGAGTAACTTGTACAATGTACCGATTAGCACCAAGATTACCAGCAAATACTGTACTCCCTTGTGTACTGAATCCACTCTGATCTACCTCATTAATCTCTTGACCAGTTTGCAGAACCTAAATTGAATAAATTGTATTATAAATTAAGGCTTAATTATAATTTATAGAGGATATATAAATATGTTGAAAGTATTATACCATAGTTGAATCTTCTTGACTTAATATCAAGAAAGCATGAGATCCTTCTTCTGTTCTGATTTCATCATTATTTAAGATGCCAATGACAGTCCACATATCTTCACAGCCAGGCAATTGAAATGTTGTCACAACCTATTTTTATTAAAAAGATTATCAAAATATAATTATACTTTTATTAACGTGACGTAATTCGCAAGTTCAATTTTAATAATAGATAATTTTAAATTCTTTCTCTGATCTACTATTAATTGTCCTTTCTTAAAAATATACATAAGTATAAATTCTATTGTATTAATTAATAAATATTTTTATTCTGGTTAAAGTAACATTATTAGCTATATTTACTAAATAAATATTCAATAAATTTAAAAGAATGTATGATATAAATTTAATTTTATCGGCAATATATTAAAATCATCAATTATTAAAATTTAAAATATAAATTGTGTACAAGATGTACCGCGACTCATCGGCTCGCGTAAAGTATGGCAGTGTTTCGCGTCATGACGCTCTTACTGTGTCTCCAGATACATATACATAATACATAAATATAAGGAATCTGGTTAGTTTGTTATGCGGATACATAAATGTTATTAGAAAATGCGCAGGTGTGTGTGTGTGTGTATGTGTGTGTGTGTGTGTGTGTGTGTGTGTGTGTGTGTGTACACACATCTATTATATAATTTCGACACTGTATATCTTTACACAGAGTTATGAGCATCCGAGATAAAAATCTCATATCATTTACCTGAGGGCGTATAGAACGTTGTAATACACAAAGTGCACCATTCTTTCCATAGCCAGATGTCGTCACAAGTTCTACATCAGGATCTTGATTTTGTAGAAATTCTTCCGACAGGAAGGCTGGTTCTCCCATTGAAATATTTCCACACGGTCCAATATTCAATAAGCTGTCACATACCTGAGTAAAAAATTAATTATAAAAAGCACAGAATAGATAAACTATTATTAAAATTAATATGAAACGTGCTGATACCTCAAAAATATATGAAGTGATTTGAATGGATGTATGAGTTTCACTGCCATATACTTCTAGCTCTTCTGGATCTTTGATATCTAATACATCTGATGCCATCCAATCACCAAGAAAGTCTTGTTTCGTTTTCTTGGCTGGAGTTTCTTCGCTCTCATTTTCTTCAATGGTAATCTCACTGTCATTCAAATTTTTCAAAGTTTCCGGCTCCTTCTCCGTAAATCGTAAAAGTAACGAATTACCAAGTCGAGAACCAAGGAAAAGATAATTATCTTCACACATACATACCTAAAATGTAACAAGTAATAAAATATAACAAGTACATAGCATAAGCATACATATTGTTAAAAAAATAAATATTTCACATACACGCACGCACGCACGTACGAATGTGTGTATGTATATATACAGCAATTAAAAAATTAAGTATAAATACTTACACATGATGTTAATACACTAGCAGCAGCCTTATCAAAGTGAAATCCACGTACAGATCGCATACTATCGGCAAAGAGGGACAAAACGTAGAGTTCGCCACTTTTCAAAGAAATAACTAAACGATCTGCAGATATAAATGCTACCTGTGATCCTTCTAAACTCATCTTTACTCCTTCCTGTGGCTCTGCAAAAATAAAAGTAACAAGAATGTATTTAATTAATACATGAATAAATCATATTAATATATATTAAGAATACCAGAAATACTAAAAATTCCACTTACTCAATGGAAAATTTGTACTTGAGTCTGCTAAACTGTTAAGTGATACTCCATAAGGTGGTATACTTTGATTCAAATAAATAAGCGAATTAACGGCCATTATCAGAGTACCACCTAGAGGTTTTTTTACAGGTACAGCTTGATAACAATCAAATGGCAAATTCGAGACAGACCAAATAATAGGATGAACCCTTTGCTGTATATTCAAAGATATGGCAACCATTGCACAAGTATCTTGTCTTACCGCAATACGACTGTATAAATCAAAATAATCCATGAGATTGATGGACATATAATCTCTCTTATTTATTTTATAAAAATGTATCCTTACCCTGAAAATGTTCTTACTGGCTCGTATAAAATTAATAATGTAGGTTCATAATATCCATGTAGGAATTGTAAGTCTATCACATTATCCATCTTTTCTTCCAGTGTTTTCAATACTATCATGTATGAGGATAATATCGGAGTCTTATTGGTAGATGTTAATTTTGTACTATCAAGTAAATCACCATCATCAAGGCTAGGATCCTTACGAAAAGGTAGTACAACTAATTTTCTACCAAATATTAGCATTACTGCACATCTTCCCTCGGGATCCACTCTTACTATTGGTATATGATGATGATTTGTCCATCCATCCTAATAAAATAAAATATAACTTGAAAGTTTGAGATATTTGCAATATTAAGAATAAAATTTGAAGTGATTGATACAGCTCAATGTTAGAACTTATCAAACAAAAGATTCTGATTCAATTCCTAAAATTATCATCACACATATGACACTAAAAATTTTAATTGGAAAATATGTTTAAAACAAAGTATCCAAAAAATAAATTTAATTTCAATGTGACTAGGATAAAATATTATGATATTTTGAGATATTTAATTTAATGTTTATGATATTATATTATTTTTTGAAGAACAGAAAAAACTTCTAAATATGAATGATAGCTTTAAAAGTAAAGCTTGATTTTTAGAATAAAATTAAAAGTTCTTATTGCTCTTTCCCATAAAAATTGGAACCTTTATTTCTTCCTCTTCAAAGTAATGCAATGACACAGTTCTTAGATCATGAATATCCTGATCATATTCAACAACAGATAGCTTTGCATCACGAAAGCTGAGCAGCAAAGAATCTCTTTGTGATCCAATGAGATGAACAGCCTGCATAGACATGATGTTTCCGTGTAAAGTATATTGTGTCAAGCACTCCAGTTTCATTTTAGGAGGGCGTGTTTCTACAAGAAGAGAATATATGTATATATTTTTCTATTTTATATATATTCATATCAGTAGTGTTTTAAGAGGAAATTAAAATAAAAAAGTACCTGTATATTTTTCCCTTCTTGTCATGTCCACATCAGGAATCAGACGAAACACTCGTATAACATTCGCGCCGGCAACAACGAGACATTTCTCGTTGCGATTGAAAAAGTGGCATGTGATCGCGTGCTCGACTCCAGTTGCAGGATGAGTATTTTTACATATAGAATACATGACTAGGCGTCAAACGATGCAAATTGTCACCGATTTATTTTATAAAAATGTTTATTTCATAGATTATCAGTGAAAATCGTGAAAATCAGTATACACGATGTAACATAACGCGTTGTCGTGAACTTCAAGAAAGGTTAGGTAATAGTTTAAAAATCTATTCTTTATTTCTGTCCTGTCTGAACTGGTGCAATAAAGGTGCAATTTTACGAGCCGCTAATAGCTCTGCACCCTGGAATAGCTCTGCACGCAGAAACGCTTGCTGATAAAATGAGACGCGGTAACCAATGAACATATTAGGAGTTGTAAGCTTATTGGCTACCGCATCACATTTTGCTGCGCGGCAAGCGTTTCCGTGCCCAGTGTGCAGAAGCCATAAGGATGAAATCACACGATGGAAAAGGACTACGGAAGAATACGTCTCAATGGCTTAGTTTCCACTGAGAGTTTAATCCGGACCAATATTAATTAATATGTATATGGGATTAATATTATTAATATGTTTATTTATTATAATTCGTAACGTAGAATAACTTTATCTATTATAGATCTTTAATATCATTTTCTTACTTATTTATTACTGTTTAGCGATGGAGCAACTTAAAACGCTCCACTACTCACTGAGCCCTACGTAATCTTACAACCTAAATACGGCATTCGAGAAATAATAAACAGTAATAAATAAGTAAGAAAGATAATATTAAAGATTATCTATAATAGATAAAGTTATAATAATTATAATAGTTATAATAAATAAAGTTATATTATAATAGATAAAGTTATCTATAATAGATAAAGTTAAGAGATTTCTCTCTCTATATCCATTTACTAAAAATAACTAGAATTTTACATTTTAAGCATTTCGTTACTTGCCGAAAAATTTCCTGTAAACTATTTCACATTTTATAACAGCCAAAAGTTACTTAATCGTTTATTCATTACATTCACGTGAATTTGGTCACTTTTTGTGTATTCATTCCTAGGGGAGACTTTACATAAGCTACCTGGGTATCAATCATGAAACTTTATCCCTAAGATAAAAAGTGAAAAGTAAAAATTTTACCATTGAAATTAATGGAGAAAATTTTCGAGTCGATTTTATATCTTTAAACAAAAGATTTGTTCGCGTTGTATGCTCCAATATGCTCCTATCATAGCTCTTACTTACTCCAATACCCTCATTAGAGTGAGTGCGACGCGAACAAACCTAAGATGAAAATTACAAAAGCGAGTAAATTTACTAGGTGTTGACCAATGAAATAATCAGTATTCTAATAAGTTTGCTAATTTTTATAATTTTCATCTCATTTCAAGATACAGAATCGATCCCTTTATCCGAATTAAACTTTCCTCGGTGGAAACTAGGTCAATAGTGGGGATAGCTAAATCTGCGGACGGATGTACGTCATGCAGCCATCTCTTAAGCATCCACTTTTTTGACGTTTGTACAACAATTTTGACAAGAAAAAGATCTTGAGCAACAAAATAATTCATTATTAATAAATATTGTAAAGAATATCATAGTGCATTGCTGGGCATGTAACAACTTCAGGGTATCGATTGTATAAATTTTCACGAAATTTTCATTTTTTCACTTTTCATATCAATCTCACGTGAAAAGTTTCAAACGATATCAGACTTAGTGATTATGTAAAAAAATTATGAGAAAATGAAATCAGATGTAAGAAAGTTACGAGAAAGTGAGCTCGAAGTGAGCTTTACATCGTTTCTCTTAAATTTACGAAAATTTAACAAGTATTCACGGATATATGTACAAGTATGTATGTACGTATATACGTATTTTGATAGGAAATCATATTTATCATTTACGGTGAGAAACCACGCAATATCCATTTCAAATATATATTTCAAATAGATATTCAAATATGTTTGATATTTGTCGAAAGCGAGAGAGTTCTAGTGCAGTCTAATATAGGAACAGACCAAAAGATCGAAAGACAAGCTAGTTTATATCAATTTATTAAAAAAAATAGCTAGAATTTCACATTTTAGATATTTCATTGCTTGCCGAAAAATTTTCCGTGAACTATTTTATATTTTATAACAGCCAAAAGTTACTTAATTGCTTATTCATTACATTCACGTGAATTTGTTCACTTTTTGTGTATTCATTCTTAAGGGAAACTTTACATAATCGATATCCAGCTCGAAATTATGGAACAATCTTTCGATTAGTATTATCAGTAATAATGAGAATTTTATATTGGAGAATTTTATTTTGGAGATTATACTTTATCGTATGCATACTAATGTATACTCAAAGAATAAAGAGAAACAGGAGAGAATATATAGTGAGAATATAATAGTGGGAGTAGCTAAATCCGCGGACAGATGTATATCATGACAGCCATCTTAAGCGTTCACTTTTTATGTTAGTATATAAGTTTGTCGCGTCATATGCTCCAAATTAATCCAGAGAGCACTTGGATCACATATAAGATAGCGGTTGGCCCAGTTATATTCATGTGCTCCAATGTTCAATGTTCAGTACGAATTGATTTAGAACAAGTGCGCATATCGGTTAATCCAATCGATGAGACCACTTGAACGGATCGGGCGGATGTGCCTCGTTTCATTTCGGGTGTTTTATGTTACCTCGATTATTTAAAAAGCGGTTTTATATAAAAGAAATGTGTTTTTAATAAATATAAAATATAAAAATTATATACTGTATTTTTATATTATATTTTATTATATTTTATTATATTTTATTATATTTTATTATATTAATATTATATCTTATTTTATATATATTAATTTTATATTTTATTTTATTTTTTTAATTTTTTAAATTTTACTTATTTATTTATTTCATTTATTTATTTTTTTATTTTATTTTATTATTTTATTTTATTAATATTATTATTATATTGTTATTATTATATTATTTTATTAATATTAATATTATATTATTATATTTTTATATTTATATCAAAAACGCGTTTATTAAATGCATTTTTATATAAAATGAATCTGAAATACTTTTTTCGATACAATACATTTTCAATCATGCGTGCGTAACATGCCTCACCTTCTATGGTGAAGCAAATGATGCTCTTATGCCCGTATTCATATCTTGTATTTATCTTGTATTTATCTTCCTTAAATTTATCTTTAAATGCTCAACAGCCAATGAAATAATTCGTAGAGTATCTAAAAATAAATTTAAGGAAGCCTTAAATATAAGGCCTGATTATGAATACGAGTATTAATTGATCCATGGAGTATGCTCTAACGCGAACATCTACAATAGTTGCCATATTGGTTCCGCGGTATCGGTAACGCGAACATATTGTAACGTGTTGAGCATGTTGAAGCGTGCGACGTAAACAAACTTTATATACTTCACTTTCATCCACTTGCTTAGAACCAAACATCCCCTCCTATTTCTCTTTAGCCAGTTCTACATTAGTTACAAGCCGATCGCAAGATTGTTGCGACAGCCAATCCGAAGCTTGCATTTTGAAATGAACGCTTCATATTATATAATGCAAGAATCGATTATGAATACTAGCATTTTCGCGTCGTGAAATTGATACTGAATCTTTCCTTGTTTAACATATTCTATGTTTCTCTTTCTATAGAGATCGTTTATGTTGGTTAATTTCCATTTTCAATCCAATTTTTGCAAATATACAAAAATTATGAATAAATTCTTATACATATTCTAACAGTTTTAAAAAACATTAATAAAATTGTATATTTAAAAAGAAAGGATAGGAAAAATTATTTAACCAGGTACAGTATTTTGAAGAAAAAAAACATATATAAATCAAGATATGAATGACTTATCGTGAAGGGTAAAATTATATCATAATAAAAAAATAATATTGTTTGTAATCTATATTATTATATCTATATTATATACATATATTTAATTTATGAGATGTTATACAGAAAAAATTTCTTTTAAGAAATTAAATATACTGTAAAGATTATATCTGAGATTATATCTTAGTCTATACGTGTAAACTACAGTACAATGAAAGAAATGAGTACAATGAAAAAAAGAAATCATAATTTAGACAATCAATCAGATCGTTAATATTTCATCTCGTGTTTTCTAGGACTATAGTTACGACGAAATTTTTACGTAGTTAGAAATAAAGTAACAATGAAAATAACTAGAAATATATCATTATCTCAAAAATGTAACTGCGTTACTATGAACGTTACTCAGAAAAGAATATAATGTCGTTACACTTCGTGACCATTCGTCACTGAAAAAAGTAACTTGTAATGATAACAATGTTATAAATAACACGTTACTTGTCAACCCTGATTTTTTACATATTTAACCCTTCAGCATCACATCAAAATTTTCGATCATAGTTTACTCTCTGGACCGTTAAGAGAAACAGAGTATATTTTTTATGGTTCGGGACCATATTTTAAAAAATATTTTTATAAAATTATAAAAATTTTATAAAATATTAAAAAAATTCATGTACACTTGTGAAACTTTCAACAATAAATTTTTATTATAATAAAAACTAGGCGGCATTTTATTTATTTTTACATAGAAATCTGAAAAGAATTTTGAGGAAACAGTATCATATTTTCTCTAAATTCTGTTCAGATTTCTATATATCTATATATATATGTGAAAATAAATACCGCCTAGTGTCCTAAAAGGCACAAAGTGATGCTGAAGAGTTAATTTTTATAAATGACAAATACTTATAAATGTGATATAAAATATAATATGCTGTTATATAATTATTACACATCTTTTTGTGCGTAAACTATCAATAATTTCTCTAAATGTGAATTTTTTATATCACAATTTTTATTACCGTATAATTTAATTTTGTATTCACGTCGAAATTCATCTTCGAATTCTTCCTTTAGTTCAGGTGGTATCACATCCAAAATAGTACAAACGGATAGACACGAAGCTATTGAAAAAATTAATATAAGTATTAATATATTATTATTAATAATAAACTATAATAAATATTATTATAAAATATTGTAAAATAATAAAAAAATTAAACTAAATAAAATGTATACAGAGTTGTTTGAAAATTAGTGATAAGTCTTTCGCACAGGAGCAGAATGGACTAAACTGAAAAGAAAAATCTTCTACCATTTTACAATTGGTACAACGCCATAGTTATTAACTTATGAAAAAAGTCAAATTCGGTCCAGCCCATCGTCAAATGCAAGCGACAGGATGTAGTATCCGCCTCGCGCAGCGAGATGCGCGTCCGCTGTCGCTAGACACGTTGTTTATAAGCGGCAATTGCTATCGTTAGACATAATTTTTCTTACTTTTTTCTTATTAATCTTTTTAATTATACTTATTATTTTAACTAACTCTTTTATATTAGATCTATAATTATTTTATTAGAATTTATTACACTTCAGTATTTATATAATTAAGAAGGGGACGAGGTTATAAATTCCTTATCCGCACTCATCCTTCCACACTGTTAGTATCTAGCTCTAAAAACAAAAAAAGATTTTCTTAATATTCTTATTCTCATTTCTTTGAATTCACAGTATATGTTCCTCTATCTTATAATTACAAATAATAACGTTAACTTG
>NW_012130069.1:6223067-6224648 GCF_000143395.1 Atta cephalotes | reverse complement strand
TGCGTGCGTAAAAGTGATTATAAACATATATAAATATCTGACGATTTTTTCGCAGTATTTCAAATAGAATTTAGCGAAATAGAATAATTTTTTTCAACAATTGGCATCACTGCCTCATCGCGCTGACCAATCCTATCCTGTCATGCGCTTGGGTTTGGCGATGGACTAACGAATTTAATTACCATATTTTCATAAGTTAATAACTCGTTAATCATTGTAAAATAGTAAGAACTGAGCATTCTCAGCTTATTAGCTTGTCAGTCCATTTTGCCCCTGTGCGAAAAACTTATCACTAATTTTCAAACACTCTGTATACACACACATATATATATATATATAAAACTAAACTAACTTAGAAATACATCTGGATTTGTATCGAAAAAATCTTCCCAAAGCTTGCAATGTTGAACGTTAAAGCCGATACTTTCAAGTAAGTCTTTCAGATCTTCATTAGGTACGGCCGAATTATAAAATAATGGTATGTATTTATTTAGATTCTGTGCAAAAATAATGATTAATATTTTCACTGAAAAACTGTAAACAAATATAAAATGTATAAATTACCTGTAAGTAAGGCGCAAAACGGAAATTATGTGCAATATTCTTAAGCACATCAAATATTACATGATGAATTGGAAACACTATAAGCATAGTTCCACCAGGTTGAAGCATGCAGTATATATTCTCAAATACTTTCCTGTTATAACAAAGAAATGTTATCAATTTATATTATAATACATGTGTTACAATATTTTTTTGAAAAGAATCAATATAGTGCGGTATTTTATTAACAACTTTTAAAATACCGAATTAGAATGAAACATTTTTTATAAATGCACGTCGCGATATGCAAAATAAACGTATTTACGTGTAATTAATTTTAAATGTATGACTTGTGCGAAAAACATCTTGCATATAGTTGTATGCTCTTTCTTATTTATGTTATCGAATCACATCTAATAACTTTGTTTAAAGAAGTTCTTGCTTTTGATGAACTATAAGAGAAGTTTATAATATCGATGTAATACAAATGTTAATAATGTCAATAATATCTAAAAAAAATTTCATTGACTTTTATCGTACTATTTTGAAGATATTTAATCCTAAATTTATAGAATTTTACATTACAAGTTGAAAGTATAACCTTATTCTATAGTTATTATTTTTTAAATTGAGACACTTGCATATAAAACAGCAATTAAAAAATTGTTATAATTATAAAATAAATACTTAAGTATGTTAAGTAAAGTTTCATTTAAATTGATCAGTTTACAATCATTTAGATTGATACAATTTACAAGAAATTTATATTCTTCAATGAAAAAGCTAATATAAAATATATTAGGTGTAGTAAAAAGAAATTCATTATTTTTGCATGAAATTGAATGGAAAAATAATGGATTTCTTTTTACTGCACCTAATATGTCAAATGGACGATGCATATGTATCAAATGAGCATCTTACAACTTTTATTTTGTCATTTTGAAAATATTTAATAACATAAAATAAACAATAATTATTTATATATTATGTATAAGATATTGTTAGTACTTTTTATTTCATTATTTTAATTGTTTTACG
>NW_012130069.1:6213556-6221212 GCF_000143395.1 Atta cephalotes | reverse complement strand
ATTATTTTTGCATGAAATTGAATGGAAAAATAATGGATTTCTTTTTACTGCACCTAATATGTCAAATGGACGATGCATATGTATCAAATGAGCATCTTACAACTTTTATTTTGTCATTTTGAAAATATTTAATAACATAAAATAAACAATAATTATTTATATATTATGTATAAGATATTGTTAGTACTTTTTATTTCATTATTTTAATTGTTTTACGTATTACTATGAATAAACCGTCTATTGATTAAGAAGTAGCGCGATAATTTCTTTAAATTTTATGAAACATTTTTGTCTTCAAAACATATTCATCTAGCATTCTTTTATTTTATAATAGTTTAAAAATAAGAATACATATCATTAAAAATTAGAATACATATCATTAAAAATGATAATTATATATGAATATGTTTCCTAGTAAATATATATAATATAAATTATATATTTTGACTGTTTTTCTATAAAATTATAAGTTTAGAAGATAAATTTACACCTATTTAACAATTTTTTTACCTGAGTTCATCGCACCAATGCAAAGTAAAAAATGAAAATATGTGATTAAACTTAGAAATATATTTTTCAGGTAAGTTTTTAGTTTGAATGTCCAACATTTCGAATTTGAGACGTGTATTGTGACTATACACTTTCTTCGCATATTCAATCATGGTCATCTGAATATCAGTACCTACAGGATCATTGAATTAAGGAATAATTTTTCCATCACATTATGTTATCATATTTGTAATATTTGTTACTTCTTACCTATTATTACAGAATTTGAATCAAGAGATGGTAGAAGGATATTATTTGTTATGTCTCCGGGACCACAACCAACATCCATACATATTCCAGATATACTTTTTAGGTTTTTGGTAAACTCTTTTATTACTATTGATATGATGCATTTTTGCATCTCGTTTGAAGAAATGTACTTTGCTGGATTCACCATGTTTAACTGTCTGCACTATTATATGCCTCTTGTTAAAAAATTCAATAAAAAACGATAGAAATTTAAAGAAATCTGATAGAAATGTTATATAATTTTTGTCAGAACCTATCGTACCTATCGGACATCACGATAGGTGATTAAAATCACGATAGATAAAAAGTTATAAATTTCTATTTTTTTACATTTTATATTAAATCAACGAGAATAGAATTTACGAGAGATCACAAGTTTTTCTATATAATTCTATCACTATTAAATAAGATTAATAAGAAATAAACGAAAGGATGTTTATACGAATCTATAATTATCTATAATTATTATCTATAATTATTATCTATAATCTATAATTTAATCCAAATATGTCCCTATGTTTGAATAAGACCGATTTTTTTTATAAAAAAATTATCGTAATCTATCGTCTATCAATATAATATGACATTCTTCAAATTCATCATTGAACAATTTTATTTCGCAAATTTCATCATAATAAAGGTTTCATCAAATACATGGTAAAGTTTATCGTTTTATATCTTATCTTATTTAAATGATACAATAATTAATTGTATACACAACTTCTCTGTAACATTATCTATTTAATAAGATAAACGACAGGATGATTTATACGAATCTATATAATTTAGAATCTATATAATTTCCGAAAACGAATTAATGTATGTTAATTATGTTCTATATGTATGTTTAAATAAGATAGACGTTATAGAAAAAATCCTACCATGTTGTTATCTAATTAATTATTCATTTAGGTCATTGAATAATTATTTAATAACCTAAAAATGTCACATTATATTGCCAACGATAAGATAAGATAATTTTTCCATAATATTTATCTTATTGTAATCATAACATATTCTTGTGTAACATATACGAACATTTCTGGGTTAAATTATATAATCTCTTAGAGACATTATATCGTTTTTATTACACAGTTTAAATATTATTTTTAATTGTAAATTTTTTTTAGATTACTTATTTGCTATATTTGTAAATTTTCTATATTTGTCTATCGTCTTCGTTATATAGTCTATGTTTTTTGTTATATAGCCTAGATTTTGAATCTATTTTTATCTGATTATATTTTATTAAAATTAATAATATGCTATCGTTTTTCAATCGTAAATTTCAGATTATTCATCTAAAATCGAGACATATTTCCTTTATTTCCGTATCATTTTTGTCATACAACTTAAATGTCGGTTTTAATCAATAATTTTAGTCCTGTTTTATCAAAATTAGTCATATTCTATCATGTCCTTTTTTAATCGTAAATTTCAGTTACGATTAAATTTTATTCTACAATTTATGAACTAAAAATACGAAAGAATATTATTAAGAATATTATTTTGATAGAAATTGATTGAAAACGATATCTGAGCTGATAAAAATACAGAAATATATATATATATAGAAAATCTATCAAATATTTTAGATAAATAATCTGAAATTTATGACACGATATTAGACAGGATATTATTAATTATTAATTATTAATTATTAATTTTCATAAAACGAACCAGATAGAAATTGTTTAAAAACGATAATAAAATTATATGATAAAAGTGATAGAGAAATATAGGATATCTATATCAGGCAAGTAATCTAAAATTTAGGATTAAAAACGATACTTAAGTTATGGTAAATGTGACAATTTAAGAATCTATGTAATTTAATCCAAAAATGTTTCTATAACTATCATGCTAAAGTATCTAGACAAGCGTGCGATTATAGCTCAGCATTAGAGACTATCATCGCGTCTTAGGTTCCCGACGATCCCGTTTCAAAAATTACAAATTTCCGATGCAAATAATTGTAATTAATAAATTGCACGTAAAAATATAAATTAATTTTACAAAAGAATAATAAAAAAATAAGAACTATATTTTAATAATTATAAAAATTATAAATTATAATTTAAAATTATAATTTAAAATATATATAATTATAATTTAAAATATAATTAAAAATTATAATTTAATTATAAAAAGCTTTTTTTAAAAATAAAATGAAATTTACGATTAAAACAATACAATACTATAATTATGATAAAACATAATCAGATAAAAATTTAAAAACGATATCTAAACTGTGCGACAAAAAATGATAAAGAAATATAGAAAATTTATTAAATATATCAAGTGAATAACCCGAAATGAATAACCTGAAATTTACGAATCAAAAACACGATTCAATCAGATAGAATTTTTTCCTATCTGATTCTATTAGATTTTTTAAGCAGGGCTATTATGAATGATATTATTAATATGAATGAATTAATATGAACAAATTTATAAACTGCTTCATTTTGAGATATGTGTAGTTTTTATAATTCTGAACGAATGTCTTTTTTATCATATTTAAAATTAACGAGTCAAAAAATATAGAGCTCTGAACAGAATCTGAGTGTCTGCTATATTTTTAAGATAACTAAAGATGTTCTCTTTTATGTGTAATAGGTCGGCGTCGCATATATTTTTGAATGTTGAATAGTGTACACATGTATGTACATCTGCGCGTGCGCGCGTAAATATAATATGTTGGCACGTGTGTGCATATGCGTATATGCATGTGCGTGTGTGTTCGCGCGCGCGCGTGTGTGTGTGTGTATGCATGTATTGAATGTGTGCGTGCGTGTAGTGACGCGCACGCACGCGCATGTATGTGTGGAGGGGGGGAGAGTGTGTGTTGTGTACATACATGTGTGTGCGTGGACATATGCATGTGCATGTACATGTGTGTGTGTATGTACATATGTATGTACATGGGTGCGTGTGTGCATATGCACATACACGCAGCACTAAGGGTATATCCATACAACTTGCATAGCCGCATAAACGTATGCATAAAGAAAATTATCCAATCACATTTTACGTGCAACTTTGTAAGAGAAATGCAATAATTTTCTTTATGCATATGTTTATGCGGCTATGAAAATTGTGTGGATATATAAGGCATACCATAAAGCATTCAAGAATACATATGTATGTACATCTATTATATATAAAAGAAATCATCACATCAAGTTATCTAAAAGAGATATAAGGTTACTCAAATTTTATGATTTCAAAGTTCCAAGGTTCTTTTTATCTATTAGTTCTATGTAGATGTGGCAAAGGAAACATTAATCGTTAAGAACTATTTTAAAAATTACATACATCTCAAAAGAACAATAAATCGGCTAAATTTTCCGAAATGTATGAATTTTATTTATATAAGTGTAAGCATATTTCATTTTTATCTCTTTTATGAAAGAAACTCTACAATATCTCATAAAAATAAGCTTTTCATATTTATTAAGCCAAAAAATTTACACGTAAGAAAAAAGAACAATGTATAAAGCTTGAAGCAATATAGTACAGTTTTTATTTCAATTTTAGTCCAAGATGTAATGATTTTTGATATATATTTATTTGATATATATTTGATATATATTTATTTGATATATATTTATTTTGCATGACATAGCAATATACATTTATTAATACTCAATTAAGTAATCATTAATTTCATGAATTCTTTAATTTAAAAGCACTATTATTATTCCATAATTAAAATTTTTTTGCTCAGTTATACTTTACAGCAAATTCTGTTTCATGTTGATACAATTAAAGATAAAATTGATAATTCTGTCATGTCTTTGTAGCAAATAATTTGTAGAAAACATAAGCGCTGTTGTGAGAGAAGTGAAACATGTAAGCAAAAAATAAGAATTGTTAAATGTAAATGGATTAATGAATGTTTTCCGAAATGAGCAAATATGTGAAATTAATGATTACTTAATTGAATATTAATAAATATATATTGCTATGTCAAAATAAATATATATCAAAAGTTATTACATCTTGGACTAAAATTAAAACAAAAACTGTACTATGTTGCTTCATACAATACATTCGAAATTGCACTGTACATACAAACGAGAGATCTAAACGAGAGATACGAACTGAACGTGTTATACTTCTAATTTCTTTTTTGATACAATATACTTCGCGATATTGAGTGTTTTTCAATAATGGAACAGTCATACGCACTGTAATACAGTAATACGCAGTGTCAACTCATGGATGAAACATTTCTTTTTCAAATAATATTTCATCCACGATACTCGATTTCTCATACAAGCATGCATATTATATCATGCTGGAATACATTGTATTATGTAAGTATATTAATTAAAAGTTGCTGTTTGCGCTACAAACTTTGCACTAAAAATTAATAAACTTTTAATTAATAAACTTAACATTGTCATGCTGTGTTATTATTCGTTTTCTAAATATGGATTTACTTTTTAAGGTCGAAAAGACATCGAAAAGGTATTTTGAAGATATCTAAAAGATATGTTCAAGACATCTAAAAGAAATTTTTAAGATATCTTTAGAGATATCTGAAAGATATCTTAAACTGTTGCAAGACATTTTTTTAGGCTCTTAAAAGATATTTTTTCGTAAAAAATGTAAGATATCACAACATATGAGTAAATATTTTTTAAAAATCTAAAAGATGTTTTTTTTACTGGAAAAGATTCATTTTAAATACCTGTAATCAATTCTGCAATTATCTTCTATTAATTAAATTTGCTTTTAACACGGAACAAACCAAAAGATTTTCTACAAAAATAAATGTGTAATTGACTACTAGCAGCCTATCACTCAGTATTAAATATCCACGTAATATGGCAAGTCGTGGGGATATTCCTTTTCTTTGAAAGGCCACGTGATTAGATAGCTATGTTTATCATATATTTATGTCACCGCCTATACAATAATCTATATACAAAGTGAATTACAAAAATCTGGATACACTCAAATCTCATAAACGATGCATTTTAGAAAAAAAGTTTCTTATAAAAGTTTTAAGGCTTAAAAAACGCATTCAATGATTATTTAATTTATTAATTATTTAATTTAGGATGGCGCTGTTAAGATCAGGTCAAGGTCTACATGAATTTTTTAAATGCAAACTTTCCTTTTTCATTACATATTTTTGTAGCTTATCTCGAGAGCTTTCCAATATATACTATAATTACTATAATATATACTATAATTAAGTAATATACTATAATTAAGTTTATTCAAGTACTTTGCAAGTTATCAGGCTTGAAAATTACAATACCATCAGCATTAGCATTACGCAAGATGTCCAACTGATGGCTAAAACCTCTTAAATGTTGTTCAGGATCATGTTCTGAATAACATTTGTTAAGATCAAGATTACTGGAGATTGTTTTTCTTATTTTCATTTTCGCATTAAAATCTAGTCAGAAATGAATCGACGTCGATTCGATGTTGATTTTATTATTATTTCTGACTGATATTCTGACTAAAAAGATATCTTTTCGTATTGCCGAAAAGATAATTGAAAAAGATATCTTTCCGTTATTTTTATACTTTTTATCACTCGAGAGCAGGGTATCAATTGACTGTTTTACAACAGCCAAAAGTTACTTAATCGCTTATTCATTACATTCACATGAATTTATTCACTTTTTGTGTATTCATTCCTAAAGGAAACTTACATAATCGATACCCAGATAGATGTGATGAAATTCAGTTTCTCGTGTTTGAAAATCATACAGGACAGAATAAAAGATACAGCATTATGAGAAATATTTTACTCGTGTTCTAATGAATACTAATAAAATATTTTTTGTAATCGTGTCCCCAAAAGAGATTATGATGAAAGATAATGACTCTTACACACAGGACATGACAAACATTGCAGGAAATGGGATGTATATTGTTAATCATGCAATTTTATTTTATTTTGTGTAAAAATTAATTTAGGAATTCGATGATTATTAAATTTATATCGTTATATTATATCAAAATACAAAAACTAAAAGAAGTGTTAAAGATGACTAAAAGATATCCAAAGAAGTCGTCCTTTAGTTATCATATGGACTATATAACTAGCAGTGCGACATCTGTTGTCTTTTAATCATTTTTTCGTCGACTATTATATATTCTTTCATTAAAAGATATCTTTATAACAATTAATTTAGTCGTCTTTTAGTCATCTTTTAGACGACTTTGTGCTCTCTGGGAAGCAACTAATACTGTGCATACGAAATTTTATATTTTTCTGAAATGAAACATCAACAATGTCACATTATGTTGCAATCGGCTGTAGCAATAAAAGCTACAGAAAAGCTACAGAAAAACTAAGGAGCAAATTAATCAAGAACAAAATGTCGAAAGTTTTCATCGGTATATATTTATAACTTACACAATAAAAATAAAGATTCAATATAAAATAAATAATAAAAAAGAGGCTATGAATCAATAAGTCACTTTAATGTTAATCCGAAAATAATGTGAAATTAAATTTCATAGAATTAAATAAACGTTTAAATAAACGTTAAATTAATGTTTCGACATACACAAGATCATTATCAATCTCACAACGTATCGATAATTACGAGTATAATTTAAGTATAAAAAATAAAATTCTAATAATATTTAAAACCATGTTAAAATATTATTAATAATTATAAAATTCGAGGCAGTATTATATATTTTATATTAATAATGTTTAACATGATTTTGGATTTTATTAGGATTTGTATGCGATCTTAACTGTTACTACTTACAATTACCAGTTCTTTGTAATGTTAATTATGACCTTGTATACGAAATATTTGTTCAATTATGTAAAATTTTTATATTATTATTTCTCTCTCTCTCTCTNTNTNATNT
>NW_012130069.1:6207223-6213092 GCF_000143395.1 Atta cephalotes | reverse complement strand
ACTTAACTACTTAACTACGTTACTTTAGTTAATTAGTTAATTATACGTACTAGTATATAATATTTTTATTATATTAATTTATTATTTATTCTCTCTCTCTCTCTCTCTCTCTCTCTCTCTCTCTCTCTCTCTTTCTCTCTGATTTAGCATTAAAATAACTTGGCTCATAGCCCCTTTTTTAACTTGATTTGTAAACATTTAACAGCTGTATGCAATTGAAAATAATTTTCGGTTTATATTAAAAAAGTAATGAATATATATATATTGTATGAATATATATATATTGTACACAATCGTTGAATTAACTTTGCCTCACACAAAATCCTATTTTTATGCACTGGAGATACAAATAATATTATAATACATATATCAATATTACAACTGCCAGTTTGTTAAATTGAAACGTGAATCCCCAATACCCATGTAGCGTAATGAGTGCATCGCAGACTTTGCGCAGCCAATCATAAATCGTTATTTTAAAGATTATATAATCACATTAAGACTAACTAATTTCATAAATTTTAACATCTTTAATCATTATTTTCAATGAGAAATGCATTTAATTCTTAGATACATGAAATAAAAAATGAATGACAAATATTTAAACGTCATTTATGGACTTGCTGTTGATTCCGCTCATTGCGCTCCATGGAGATGAAGAGATTCGAAATCGCGTAACAAAAACTGCGGAACGCTCGTGATTGGTTCTGCTCTCGTTCCGCGTTCCGCTATTCCGCTGTATGGGTTTGCACCCTAATTCATTAGTCATAAATCAGAAATTAGAAGGAAATTGACCAATCACAGTCATCAATTTCCAACTTCTAACTTTTGATTTACGACTAATGGCTTATTGTAGAATGGTCACAGTATGTATTCTACAATAAACCATTAATCATAAATCAGAAGTAAAACCTTGTATCCACGTTGCTAGAAATCGGTCCGAGACCTCGAAATCGATTCTGTATCTTGAAACCAGATGAAAATTACAAATGTGAACGAATTTACTAGAATACTAATAATTTTATTGGTTAACATCTAATAAATTCGCTCACTTTTGTAATTTTCATCTCGTTTCAAGATACAGAATCAATCCTCAGAATAGACTTCCTCGGATGAAAGAATTGACCAATCGCAATGATCATGTGATCAAATTGTTCAAATGATTTGTTAATTTTTTCTCTGTCCGAGATCTCGGATTAATTTCTAGCATCGTGGACAGGCTTTAGAAACTGGAAATTGACCAATTACAGTTATCAATTTTCAACTTCTAACATCTGATTTATGACTTATTATATATAATGGCTTATTGTAGAATAGCCATGAGACGGGGAGCATAGACTCTTGCATAATGCTTAAACATAATGCATAAGAAAATGAAACAATCAAAATCCTTTATTTCCTTCCTTTTCATAAAAGAAAGGATTCTGATTGGTTCATTTTCTTATGCCTCATGTTTTATGCGTTATGCAAGAGTCTGTGCTCCCCGCTTAAGGTATGTAAGATACATCATATTTGTTATGTAAAGTTATAAATTTTGCTAATTATATTTAATTATTCAGAATCAAAATACAAAATAATTTATTCTATTCAAGAAAAATATAAATATAAAATATAAATATAATTGTTCAATATACATATTATAATTTATAATACAAACATCGACATGCTTTGCAAATAAATATATATATGTATATATATATATATATATATGTTTATATTTTATGTGAATTAATTATGTTTGAAATTTTATTATTATTATATATTAAATAAATGAGGCGAAGAGCGCTTTTTAAAATCTTGTATAGGGCGTCAAAGATATTGGAACCGGTCCTGTTTGTTGGGATTACATAACTATTCCTAAAAGTCTGATCTTCTGAGAGCCTTTTTAAAGAAAAACTTTCCCTTTGCTCCCATGATCTTCACTTCATATTAAAACGTTCATCTGTTAAACTTTGTCGTCTTTTATTGGCATATTTAAATCAGTTGATCTTTCTCCATAATTCTTTTTCTCTTGGCCCTTTTTTTCTTGCTACCTATCTTGAATAGCTACCTATTTGAATTGTTTGAATCGTTTTCCAGCTATAGCGCTGATCTCAGTCTTTACCGGAGCCCTCTGGTGATTGCTTTTGTTCTGATCGTATCTGTTTCGTCGAAGATACAGGAAATTCAGGGAACCATTTTCGTGTGAAGAAGAAGAAAACTGAACAGGCATAAATCTTTAAGGATCATTGCTAAAATTCAATCGATATTAGAATAAAAAATAGATAAAGATAAAAATAATTTGATTGGGTGACTTCTAATTTTCAATTCACAAATCCTCTCCAATACGAAATAAAGTTTGATACAGGTTTTAGGCATTAGTGAGAGAAAGACATTAAACCGACCCAAATTAGGCGTAAACAAACCGACACATGTGAAGAAAGAGTGAACTAGCGAGGTGGCTAAAGGTGAATGCTAATTGCTAGTCGATGCAATCCTTCAAGTTCGTCGTTCTTTGTCCATTGTCGTCAACTACTTTCTAATTAGATCGCATTAACATGGACGTGAATATACGTCGTCTCGCGACTTATAATAATTGATACCTAATCAGATCATCGACTTCGTCATCGTGTTCTTCACTCCGTGCCTCCTCATTGCTCATTGTTCTGGGCATTTAACCAATATGTCAGATGTTAAGAGCCTCGAACATCCGACACTTAAGGTAAACATTTATATCTTACTTGCTTATGCTCCCATATACGATGTTCAAAGTAATTTGCTATTTGAAAATTTTATCATTTATAGTATTGTGTATAATTGATAAATACACTTATTTGTCAATTAATTTTAAGTAATCTTTTATGATATTTGTATGATGTTTAAAGATAAATGCATATCTTTGAAGAAAATCAGAAAAAGATAATATTTTATTAAATGTAAATCTTTAAAGAATAGATATTTTTAGAAATAAAATTTTTCATAACAGATGTGAATATTATACATATGTATGTATATGTATATAATTATTATCTATATATATAGGAAAGGACTCTGTTAATATAAAAATATAAATGCATATTATATAATTTTGTTAATATTAAATGTATATTTTTACACTTATTTAATCTAAATCTCTTTCGTAAAAATTTTGATGAATGCTTATATGATATTGTGAAATGTAATAGAATATATATTATATATAAAGGGTGTTATCTAGCAAGACATACACATATCGACACAAGTGTCATTATGTTTTTGTTCAATATTCAGTGATAGGTAAAGACAGAATGATTCCTGTGTTGATATATGAATGCGTTTCAAATTAAGCACAAAGCACATGATACATCATTTGTCCTTGATTAAAGAACAAAGAAGGACAAAGTAATACCTCATGCACTTTGTAATTCGGAAATCAATGTCTTTTGCTTAATTCAGAGCCAATCTTTTATTAGAAAGCTCTCAAAATCTACTTACGTATCAATAATGTAATTTTAAAACACAGGTTCCATATGAGCTTTTGAACAAGAAGTTTCGTTCTGCTCAGAAAACTCTTGATAGAGAAGTATCGCATGTTCAGGCAGTATCTAATGAACTTGAGAAAAGTTTAAAGACTGATGGAACTTATGTAGCAAGCGGTGAAATTAGCAAATTGCTCGGTGGTGTGGTCGCTAGGCTTCAAGTTTTAAAGCGTAAAGCTCAGGAGTCCATAGCTGAGGAATTGCAAGCAGGCATGGTGTGCAAAAGAAGATTAGATCATTTAAAGGATCACGCTAATACCTCTTCGAGCGCTGTAAATCAATGGAGACGACAAAGATTAGACAGAATGCTTGTGGAATATTTTCTTCGCAAGGGATACTACAAAACGGCTACTAAATTAGCAGACAGTAGCGAACTTAGGGATCTAACAAATATTGGTATATAGTTTGATAAGTCAGATCATTATCACACTTCACACAAAGAATTCTTTACTAACCTTTGAAGCTATATTAGACAAGCATCAAAATACTTATATTATTGTAATATAGCACAAATAAAAAGGAAAAATAGAATCATAAGGCCGATATTTCATAATTAATTCTTATACTCAAGATCTTATGATTGTTTTGTTTTGAGATGTCACGAACCAATCGAAGAAATTAGCGTCTTAGATATTACTTAAGATGATTTTGAAATAAGAACAGACTATAAATAAATAAATAGTAACATTTAAGCACATGTGATTAAGTAAAAAATTCAAGAAAATGGCGAAGATCAATATGAATCGAAAAATTTATCGCAAAAGTATATTTAAAAAATTTTCTTTTCAAATCAAATTTTTAAAATTTTATAAATTCTCAGTAAAAAAAAATTCTCTGCCAATCTTCAATATCTTATAACATTTACAGATGTATTTATGGTATCGAGGGAAGTGGAAAAATCTTTAGCCAATCATGAAAGTGCAAGATGCATCGGTTGGTGTCACGATAATCGTTCGAAGTTAAGAAAACTGGGCAGCACTATGGAATTCAATTTACGCGTGCAAGAATTTATCGAATTAGTGCGAACTGACAGGCGGCTTGATGCGGTGAAGCATGCTCGCAAGTACTTCGCCAATTACGACGATTATCAACTACAGGAGATTCAGTGCTGCATGGGTCAGTTGGCCTTCCCGGCTCATGCATACTTGAGTCCCTATAAGGATTTACTGGATGAAAAGAGGTTCACAATTGTGCTATTTATATTGGTCATTTATAAATAGAGTTACAAAGTTATTGCAAAACTTTATGATATGAAAATTGTAGTTTATTTAATTTATATAAATCAATAATTAATAAGAATTTTTTTATATTATAGATGGGACAAACTGATCGAGACATTTCGACAGGAAAACTACAGATTGTTTCAGTTAGCGAGTCAGAGCGTATTCACAGTTGCTCTGCAAGCTGGCTTGTCGGCTCTCAAAACTCCCCAATGTTACAGCGCAAATAAAGAAGGTCGAAATCCTAGCTGTCCAGTTTGCAACGAAGCGTTAAATGAATTAGCCGCACCATTACCTTTCGCTCATTGTTCGCAATCGCGACTTGTTTGTAGTATAAGTGGGAAACCACTAAACGAATACAATCAGCCTATGATGATGCCGAATGGATATGTGTATGGTGAACAAGTAAGTTAAATTATTGAAATATTAATAAATTAAATAATTTACAATATTATAACTCTTAGAATATTAATATTTTAAAAAATAATGTTAATAAAATATATAATGTATGTGTAGAGATAATATGATCAATATAAAGTATTGGGTTGTCCGGAAAGTTCGTGCTGATATTGAAGGAAAATTTAAATGCAGAAAATTTAAATTTTAGTATACATTTATTAAATTATATAGGTTAGTCGGCACGAACTTTCCGGACAACTCAATACAACAATATTTTTAAATATAAAAAAGTATTATTTTATTATAATATTATACAAGAAAGATTATACATGTATTATGTATATGTGTGTATGTGATAAAAATTAAATTTTAGTATATATCTTAATTAAATATACAAAATTTTATGATGAGATGATGAGAAACATATCTTATGATATGTTTCTCTCCGAGAGATTATAAGGTAAAATTTTGTATTTTATATTTTTATTATGATATATTATTATATGACTGTCCCTTTTCTAATGTTCGTAATTATATTTTTTGTTGTAGGCATTGGAAAAAATGGCTCAAGAAAATAACGGCACTGTAATCTGCCCAAAGACCAAAGAAGTATTTCCATATAAAAAAATTGAAAAGGTTTACGTAATGTAAACTCTCGCATTGATACAAAGTGTGTGTGTGTGTGTGTGTGTGTGTGTGTGTGTGTGTGTGTGTGTGTGTGTGTGTGTGTGTCGTGTGTGTCGTCGTCGTCGT
>NW_012130069.1:6198595-6203011 GCF_000143395.1 Atta cephalotes | reverse complement strand
GTGCGCGAGTGTGCATGTATATATTATATCAATTTTTTCCCCTATTTTCCATTAATCATGCTTACCTAGGGCAATACATCATCGACAATGACGATAGATAGCCGCTACTAAGGCCCATAGTAATGGCAATAACCCAGAACACCCAATCATTTTTAATAAGTACTGGCAATATTCTTTCTACGCCCATCGGCTGATAATTGCAGATCAAAAATAATGGTATGTAGACAACTCGTAGGATCACTGGAATCACCAGATACTTTCTGCTCGGCTGAAAAAGAATTAATAAATAAAAGTTAATTAATAAACAAATAAAATTGTACAGTAAACAAATAGAATTGTACAGTAAATATATTAGAGATATTATTAACCATAATTTTATAATATAATTTTGTATAATTACACGCAGAAAAAATATAAATATATAAAGTGTGTAATACATAAAATTAAACTTTACATACCCATTGAACCAACGATGCGATTAAACTTCCTAGCATGGCAGTGATATTGAATGTTAAAAAGCACATAACACTGCTATAATATTCAGAGGGAATCACAAAATTCTTGTCTGAAGACTGTATATCAGATTGGACAGCTGGGAAAAGCGCTAAAGTGACAAAGAAGATTAAAAATATGTTGACACATTGTGGAAAGCACGCCTTGAACACCTTCCAATAAGCTGATTTATGTTTTCCTCTTGAATTGTTCTCTAATTGTCTTTTGTTCGTCTCTTTTTGATGAAGAAGCTCGTGATATCGATAAAATCTCTACGATTCAATTCAATTAACATTAGTTAAATAATCGTTTATACATTTAAAAATTAATAAATCACTGTATTAATTAATAAAAATTTATAATTATCTGACTTACTTAAAGTTAATTTTTAATAAAAATCTTACATTAATTGGAAGTGCAAAGTACGTGTCAAAGCAGGCCAGGAGAATAAATAAAGCTGTGATGAAATAATATATTGCGGCAGTGCGCGCGTTCGGTGCCATTATTTGAGCTAGGAAATTTATTATAGCTGTAAAAGTTCCACAGATATTCTGAAACAAAATTTATATGTAACAAATTACAAATATTTTTATGCAATCTTTATTAAATGTGATTGAAGCTAATATTTACCGAGCCTAAGACAACAGCACCTGTGTACCTAATAGGTAATTTAGCTGCCATTCCAAACACTGAGTTCTGATAAATGCCATTGGCAGCTAAAACATAAATTATCAATGTATATATAATTCAAATATCAAGAATTAATAATGACAATATCTATTAATGAATATACTCATATATCTTTATTTATTTAACATACTAATTTCAATATAAACTTGTTTATTATTTGTTGCATATATATATGTTTTACATATAATACATATAATATAGTAAACAAAAAAGTATTAAATACTAATAAATTAACAACAATTACTTACTATTTAATATAATTACAGATATCATAGTAATCCAGAAGAATATTCCAGGCCAACCAGAACTGTCAGTCATTGCCAAAATGACAGTAAAAACAAATATTAAGACCAAAACAAAAATACTCCATACTATACGCGTCGTTAAGTTGCCTCTGAAAAGCCAAGTCTCTTTAGTATAAAACATATTATTTAACAACTTATATAAATAATCTAAGATCAACAAAATTTATATTTTTTTATAATTGCAATTATTAGTATTATTAATGTCATATTAAAGATATACATAAATTAAGAAGACATAAAATATTTATATTTTGACGAAAAATATATGTATTTTGTATACATACCCAAATTGTAAAAATATATTCAGCCAATTGAATAATAAATTTGGTACTTGTGATGCAAATGATAGATATGCAAGAAAATTCATCGCATAGTTTGTATCTACACCAGTGTATTCCTTCGACAATTTGTAACTGACAAAATACTGTAAATATAATAATTTCATAATATTAAATAATATTATAAAATTTCAACTATACAATATTATAATATTATAAATTATTGTGTCTTGGCTTACATCTTTAGCTGTTATAAACATATTCCATGGCATCAAGGCACCGATTCCATGAAGTATCAATATGAAAAATACTAAATTTAATCTAAAAAACAAAATATAAATTTACTTAAATCAATAATATTTTTATCACTATTATATACCGGGTATTTCAGACCATCCGTACCATACTATCCTTTTATCTTCGCAGAGTAAGGTCTAATCATAAAAGTGTTCAAATAAAAGTTTTAGGGTTTAAAAAGATCTATTTATTAATCTTATCGGTTTGACTTTAGATGGCGTCGCCAAAATCACGTTGATTTTTTTTTAATGGAATACCCAACTTTTTATTCCAGTAATATATCTAATAACCGATGTCGAGAACTTTTCAAAACATTGTGTTTTGTTGTTAACTACAATAAAGTTATTTTTCATTGAGTATTTTTTGAGTATTTTCCCTTTATAAGGTTCGAAAATTATAGTATTAGTATTATGCAAGATGTCCGACTGACGGTTAAAATCTCTTGAATGTTGTTCAGGATCATGTCCTGAATTTGTTATCAAAATATTGTACCTTTTATTTTCATTTTTGCACTAAGGATTCATTTTTACGTAAAAATGAAAATAAGAGGTACAATCTTCAATGATTTTGATTTTGACAAATATTATTCAGGACATGATCCTAAATTCAAGAGATTTTAACCGTCGATTGAACACCTTGCGTAATGCTAATCTCGACGATACTATAACTTTCGAGCCTTATAACTCTTGAAAAATATTCAATGAAAAATAACTTTATTGTAATGTTTTGAAAAGCTCTCGACATCGGCTATTAGGTACTGAAATAAAAAGTTCCATTAAAAAAAATCGACGTGATCTTGATCTGATCTTGGTGATGTTATCTAAAGTCGAATTGATAAGATCAATAAGTAAATTTTTTTAAATCCTATAACTTTTATTTGAACACCTTTACGATTGGACCTTATCCTGTTAAGATAAAAGGGTAGTACGAGTGAAACATCTGGAATATACAATTTCCTATATATAGAGTGTTTGATAAGTAACAATAAATCTTTTGCATGGAGGCGGAATGAGCTAAACTGAGAAGAAAAGTCCTCTACCATTTTGCAATTTTCACAATAGTTAATAAGATATTAATTGCTGAAAATTATCAAAAATTGGTCAATAATTTTTTATTCAAATACTATCAATTTTACAGAAAAACTGTAAGAGACAAAAAATATTTATTTTCTTCTCATAAAGTTCTGAGAATTTTTTTAGAATTTTTTCAAAATTTGTAACCGTACTTTCTCATGTTGGTAAAAACAAGAAAATGCATGTACTAAAAAATTAATAAAAAATTCTGGAAACATTCTTAAAACTCTATGAAAAGAAAATAAACAATTTTTGTCTCTTGCAAAGTTAATAGTATGAATAAAAAATTATTGAAAAACCAATTTTCGACAATTTTTAGTAATTAATATCTTATCTTTAATGCGGAAATTGTACATTCTGCTCCTGTGTGAAAGATTTATCGTTACTTATCAAACACCTGTATATATTATTCTAATATGCATTTCCTACTTTTACTGAAACGCTATAAATTTTATATATAAATAATTTTATTAAATATTAATAAATTTATAGTATACCTATCTCTAGGAGGATTTAATTCGAGATCTGCTTGATCCATTGTAACACCTTTAAAATTCAATTCGTCATCAGGTCTACCTGTGCCTTCCCATCCTGGTGAAAGACGTACTGGTTCTGAACCTTAAAATTAATTCGTTAAAAATTTGCTCAATATTCTTATATAATGTACTATTTATAATATTAAACATTGTCAATATTATTATATTAATTAAAAACTTTATATATATTAACTTCTTAAAAAAATTTTTTTATTAATATTGAATTGTTCCTATTATATTGAAAAGTTCCTATTTGAATTAAATTCAGATTTCTTTTTTAAACTTTTACATCGAGAAATTAATTATCTAATATAATAATTTAATATAATAATCTTAAATAATTTTTTTGATTTTAGAAAATTAATATTATCTTATAAATAAAATAAATATATTAATTTTAAAAAGATATTGCACATATATTTAATCCTGACTTTTAACATCACAAAAAATTAAAAAGATAATTATAATAAAATAATTTATTTAATATTTAATCTAAAGATGTTTGTGTAATAATGTAATTATTAAAAATAAAAGCAAAGAAAGATCTTGTATAACTAACACATTAAAATATTTGAAAAAAAGAAAGAAAGCTGATTACAACAAAGAGATAATTGTGTGCGTCCAATGTAACAGAATGTGGCAATCAATTGAGTTGTTAAAATCAATTGATGTAATTTGAAAGCATATAAAGCATATATATATATATATATATATATATATATATATATATATATATATATATATA
>NW_012130069.1:6190848-6197364 GCF_000143395.1 Atta cephalotes | reverse complement strand
CATAAATAAATATATGGGCGATTTTATATATACATATAAAATTTCTGCATTATTTTATAATTAATTATTTATAACATTTTGATGGATCATAAATCGATTTTTGCTGCATTTTGATTAAATAAAAATTTTAAGAATTTTAAATGCACTTATAAGATTGATTTCATTGCTATACTATATATAAATTACACATACTAAGAAATTTTCTTTTTGAGATTTCAAATTGAAAAAATATTTATTTCACTTTAAGTACAAAAAGTATATATACTAGTCAACTATAAAAAAATAGATCTATTATTTAAGCAATTAAATAATGAGCAAATAAGCATGCATTTTAAGATAAAAAATCGCATTCATATCTCACTTTTATTGGAAAATATACGTATGTATTTCTGAAATTCATTAATATATGCAGTGTGAACTATATGCTAAATGCGTGCATTAATTGATAAAAATGAGATTTGAATACGGATTCTTGTATTTTAAAAATATCTTATTAGCTGAATTATAATAGAGAATGAGATAAATGAAATAAATGATGCCTCAGAAAAGCTTTTAAGAAAAAGATCTAAGAAAATGTACATGTTTCCTATGGAAATTGTTAACAATTAAGATAATTCATTAAATTGTTAAAAATAAATTAATTTATTTGAGTGCACTAGTTGAATTAAAATTATTTTCGTAATATAGTTAATATAATTATCAATCATAAAATACAATTCACAATATGTTAAGATTAATCTAAATATTTGGATGTTGATAATATATCAAAAATTATAATTTTATTTCACAGATTAAATTTTTTCAAATTTAAATTTTTTCCTAAGATTAATTTAAAATCAATTTAAACTTCATTGAATTATCTTAAATTGTAAATATTATGTATCAAAACAATTAAAACAAAAATTATACATTACTAATTTTAATCAAACCAGTCTGTTCAGTCTGCTTACTTTATAAAATTAGATTAAAATTATTAAGATATATTTTGTTTCTATCAAGCTCAACTATGAACCAATGTTAAATCCACAAATACTTCACTGTCAATGCCAAGGATGCTAAGTCCACAGCATAAAAGCCTCTTCTGCAGACTGGTTTGGGCAGCTGTATGGTGGGAAAATAAAACCACAAGAAAACCATTCCAAGAAAGCTGCATTCCCCTGTAGCCATGATAGCGGATGCGACAGACGGCGTACCATGACCCCATTACCTTTGGAAGGTACGATGCGGGTCCCATTAGAGTCTTTCAGAAGAGTCTGTTCCTCAGGCCCCGCGCCAAATTCTTTCTTCGTGTAAGTGCCTGCCATCTTTCTTTTTTTGTTAATTTTTTCGTTATAAAAGAAAATTCTTCAAACGCTATTGACTTTGATGATGTACTTCAGTAATAACTGCAACAACTTTAATACATCTCTCGACAACTGGTCCAGAAAAAGTGTAATTCCATAAGCACTTTCTACACTTTATTATCTGATTTGTCCTTGTCTGAAAAATAATATTTATTTTCAGTTGTGATGTAACTGGTATTGCATGGAATTTTTATAAAATCTTTGAAAGTTTATCGCTATTGTGTGCAAAAATTAAAGTAAATTTGAAATAATTTTATATAAAAAATTTGTATGTAAACTAATCATAAGATGGTACTCAAAGTTAATTATTATATTTAAGACTGTCTAATTGTAAGTATAAATTTAAGATATCATAAATCAATCACAGAATAGTATATAGTTGATTCTTATATTTAATTCTCTTAAATATAGTCTTAAAAGATCATAAACCAATTAGAAAACCATATTAGCATCTTAAAATATTATTTAAGATAAATTTTAAAATAAGAATCGACCATAAAGAATATATGAGATATATGATATCCAATGTAAATTTAAAAAAATTTAAATATTATTCAAAGGGTATATATACAGCAAAACAAAAATCTATCCTTTTATACATATAAAATAGTAAATAAATCTAAATTAAAATTATGAGAAATATTTTCATATTTTAAGCAAACTATAAATATTACTATTTTATATAAATAACTTTAATAATTTACTAAATAATTTTAATAAATACAATTTAATTTAATAAATAAATCTGAATATACTCGATGTAATAAGTCTAAAAATCATAAAATAAAATTAGATTAATAATATCATAAAAATCATTTTTATGTATTACAAATTGATCAAAAAATAAAATATCTTCTCTTCGGTACACAGTGACCTAGATATTTAACGTCACGGTAGAGGGATTGAATATACCTCGTATTAATATTTCAATGTAAGTTAAGCAGGCAAAATATTACATGTATACGTAATAAAAATATATATATTCTCTCCTCTACACTACTTCAGATATTTCATGATAAATCAGACGTATTCTGTGTGCATTTCGTCGAAGAATAGGTTAAAGGTAGTGCAGGAGAGTGCAGCCGATGAGAAAGATAAGAGACAGACCTTAACACCGACGACCCTATTTTTATGCCGTCTCGAGTTCGACTACCGGAGGTAACCAGAGAATAATTCGCTAAGCTAAGCTTATTACCGGCGATTGACGTTAATGGACCGCCCGGAGGGTGGGTGCGTGACGAAAAAAAGAATCACGTGCCAATGTCCATCGGTCGACGGTTCGATTCGTGCGGTTCGTGTGTTTTGCTTGTCACACACTTTGCAAGAGGAGAGGGAAAGAGTGGAAAAAAAAGGTGTATAGAGTCAGCGACGGAGTCGAGTTGAGAATGTTGAGATCGTTCGAGATACGGAGAACAACACTACGGGACGGCAACACGCGAGCGGTAGTACCATGTTTCCGTACTGCGCGGCACTTCGCTAGGTTAGATCGCGGGGGGGTTACGAGTTCATCGAGATATGCGGCGTGCCGCCGAAGAGCGCCGAAGAACGCCGAAGAGGGCCGAAAAGCGCCGAGCGCCCACGAGGTGCGACGTTCGAAAAGGAGGCGTAAAAATAGCGCGCGTCCGACGAGTCCGTTCGTTTCGATCGTAATGCGACGAAAAGAGACGAAAACGGATACTCACGTTCCCGTGCAACACGCGAGTCGTGACGGCCACTGATCATTGCTGATCGACGATTACTCGAGAATGGAAGTTGAAACGTAATAGGAGCGACAACGTGGCTGCTGATATTAATAATCATGCGCAATAAATCATGCTCGATGAAGCATGACGTTCTGCCTGTTCACACCTGTATCGCAGTTTCAGTTTTTTCTTATTCCTTGTGTTTTTTCTCTCTTCTTTAGAATTCGATCTTTTTTATTCCGAATGCAGTAAAATGCTAAATGAAAAATAACATCGAGTAACATTGAGAGATAAGTGTGAGACTCGTTTTTGTCATATACCCATATTCCTAATCAGGCCTTATATTTAAGGCTTCCTTAAATTTATCTTCAGATACTCTACGATCTATTTCATTGGTTACTGAGAATCTAAATTTAAGGAAGCCTTAAGTACAAGATCTGACTATAATACAGGCAATAATCTCTCGTTTCTTAAAGCTCTATTCAAACGGGTTTGCAATGCAGCATCAGAGCTAGAGAAACCTGAGAGCGGTCATTCCATAAGTCTATTCTGTAACTTAATGCAAGTTTTATTATTATAACGCTGCAGCTTTTTTATCATTATAATGATAATAAAATTTAAGAGTTACAGAATAGGTCTGCTAATATGACAACACAGATTTTGTACATACAGAGAACCAATCACGCGTGCAATATAGAGAACACGGCTCTATGATTCGTTCGCTTTAGACTGGCGATTAATCGATTTCTTTATATATAAACGCGACTGTGTGAATAGACCTAATAATTACATAAAAGATGACCTCGTGAATATTTAAACGTAGTAAAAGGATAAAGATAAAACGATAAACGACACTATAAAAAAAATGTTATGTAATTGTAACGTAAGCAGCAGCGTTTCTATTTTGATCTACTTAATTAAATTCCTATATTATATGATAAATATCAAATCTGGGATGAAACTTGTGTAGCTTGCATTAATTATTCAAGTTGTAGTAGTATAATTTTATAATGATAGTTGCTAAAAGTTAATTCCGTTAATAGTTAAGAAAATAACAGTAATACATAGTTAATAAACATTATAATATATATAATTTAAAAAGTAATTATTATTACTTAAAAATATTTGTGTATTTATATGCTTCTATGTGAAATATAGAAGACAATATATATTTTTATCACATAACATATACATAATATACTTTTTATGACATTTTTGCCTAAATATTTTCCTTAATCTCAATAATTTTTTCGTCAACCCCAAGTTTCTGTTTGGTAACGATTGTTTTTCTCTAAATGTTTAATAAATGTTTCTGCTTGTTCCTTTGTCATTTTTCCAATTTCTTTTGCTAAACTAACGAATTCGTCACGCACGTTATCTGGCATATTTTTAGAATTTCCTGCTAAATAAATACTACCATTATTTTCTAAAAATTGCCAGCACAGCTCTCTTTGTTGGCGGATAAGATGTTGGACATATCTGAAAAAATTGAAAGCATAATTAAGAAAGTTAGGATTTGATTCATTTATTTTGCAATCTTTTTATAATTAATTTCAAAATAAATTCTATCTTATAATAATAATTATTTTTATCTTTAAATTTATTTTATATTTGTAAAATAATAAAAATAATTTGAAGAACAATTTAATTTAATGATTTACATTTTGTGATGCTGATCTCTGGAAAATGCGCAGAATATTTTCAAATTATTTTTTCTTGATAAACATTCAAAATCTTCTCTGCAATGATAATCCTTATTTTCGTTTCTACATCCAAAAAACAGGATACATTCTTTTAAATCTTTTCCTTTTTTTACTTTCTCTAAAAGCAAAGATCTAAATGGAGCCACTCCAGTTCCAGGACCAATCAAAATCATCGGCTTATTATTATCAAATCGAAAAGTACCTTTCTGCAGCCAAAATATCACTTTATCATTATTATTTAAACTTGCCAACCACTTTGAACATAACCCAAATCTTGGCTCCACCAATCTAGTCTTAAATTTAACTACTGCTACTAGAACTTGTATTCTATTTGGAGTAGTTTCTAAACTGGAGGCAATGCTATAAGGACGTGGCTTTATGGGTGACATAATTTCAAACAATAATGTAATGTTTAATTTACTGGTCGTATAAGGGAAATCTTTGAGGACTTCCAAAATATTTCTTCTTGGCCTGTTTATATAATCATAAAGTTCTTCTTGGCTAATCGGACTGATAAATTCACATAGTTTTTCTTTTTCTAATTCATTTTCGCTGATAAGAGATAAAGTATGCATAGTAGATCTTCGTGGCTTGAAATTCAGATCCCAATATTGTTCAACAATCTCTCCTAAAGTTAAATTTCGTTTTAAAATAAATGGAACCTTTATCTCTTTCTCTGATACTTGAATTATTGTATCTGAAAACAATTTTATATTGTGTTCGTGTAGTATATCAAAAAACCGTTTTACTTGTTCTGCCGTATTCTTCGGTCTAATGTAGATAACATCTCCAGGATCGTAAGTAATATTATTCGCTTTGATTGTTATCAATCTAACATTTTGAAAGTGATCTTGGGAAGTAGTGCTTATATTTTCAACTATCGTTCCTATTCTGATGTCGCTATTGATGAATGTTTCTTGTGCATAGATATCAGTATTTAAATGATATGGAATGTCTAATAACTGTTCGTCAATACATATCGGATTTGATTGTTTCATTTCTATTATTGAAATATTATATCTCTTAATTATCAAATCTTCTTTGTTTATTTTGTCCTCTACAGAAATTTTGAAAACATTTGCAATTTCTTTCCACAATTTTTTGATCCAAGGATCGACTACAGCATCAATTCCCAGATTATGCTGATCATCGGCAAGCCCAATGGGTAATAATTCTTCGCCACCTAATTGCACGAGACGTTTATTTAATTTCTTCGCAGCAAAATTGAATTTTGAATAAGAACTATCGCCCAATCCAAGTACGCCATATTTTAGATTTTGGAGCATAGTTGCTGAGAGAGTCTTGCGTAATAGATGTCTCCAGAATTGTTTCATGTTGGCTGGAGGGTCTCCTTGTCCAGTCGTTGCAACAACGAAGATAATCAGTTGTTCGAAAGGGAGATTTTGAATGTCATAATCATTCAGAGATGATACTGTGCTTTGCAATCCTTTCCTGTAACATTAAAAACATACATTATATACTCTCAGTTTCAAATTGGAATGTTATACATGTTTTAAACGTTAAAATATTTTTTCTATTTTTTTACATAAGAAAGAAATAAAATAAATTCATAAAGAAATTTTATTTATATAAGGTGTAAATAATCAAAATAAAATATCACTTAATTATACATTAAATGACTTAAAATAAATTTTATATATGTATAAAAAGTGAAATATTTTTTTCTGTTTTTTTCTCTATTCATTTCTGTTTTATTTATTTATTTCTTTGTGTAAATGTATGTGTGTGTGTGTGTGTGTGTGTGTGTGTGTGTGTGTGTGTGTGTGT
>NW_012130069.1:6182717-6185871 GCF_000143395.1 Atta cephalotes | reverse complement strand
ATACATACATATATATATATATATATATATATATATATATATAAAATGAAGCTAATTATAAGAAAAATAATCGACATTAAGGATAAAAGTCATCTGTTAAAACATCATTTAAAGACATGAGGTTCGCATGCCAGAAATTTTTTCAGAGGAGGTTTATGTGCCAAAGAGGAACAATAACAAACCTTTTGGCGCTCTTCCAGATTTGTTCGGCAACATCTTGAGCGGTTCCGGTCTCGCTTCCGTATAATACCCGTATTACCATTTCATCCATTTTTGTCATTGTGATTCTTTCACATAATTGAATAAGTTTTTCAGCAATGAGAGGCAGTCTTACTGAAGTATCTTAGCAGTTTTATTGATTCGGACGATGACGTTATCACGAGCAGATGACACAAAGTGTGTACTTTTTAGCTATGCTGAGTTATACTTTGCATGTTTAAAATAAAATATGATTCTGTCATCGAAAATAAAATGTAATGTTGCTTCTTCAATTTATTTGAAAGTCAGATTAGCATCTTAGTTGTAGCTTATTATAATATCCAAATTATGTGTTCAATTGAAAATGAATTCTTTAAAAGATTTAATCTTTAACTCAAATCAAATCCTCCAATTGTGTCAATTAAAAACTCTATAAAATAGAACAGATGCTTATATTCATCATACACATACTACTTGCATTTCCTATGTTTCATTAATTTTCTATTGTTATTATTTTAATATAGATCTAAAGTATAGAAAATCAGAGCATTTATAATAAGTAGATTCGCTTTAAATGCTGTAGAGATCTATGGATATAATAATAAATTTATATATTGGAATAAGAAAACCTATGACATTTGCAACAGACAGGTTTGAAATAATCTCGCGATCGTGAAATGTCAAGGAGAAACATTTAGACTAAGTCCCAATTGGCAACGGGTCCGAAATATTTATAAATAAAAAATAACCTCGCAAATGGTCGATCACGCCAATGCGATCTTTCTCATTTTTCGAGGAAAAACTCAGATTCAGTTTCAGTATAAAACTTATTGCAAAAAATGTCGAATAGAGCGAAAGTCATACAAATCCAAAGATGAACGAGCAAATTCAATTCATAGACATTGTTCATGTGGATCAGAGTTGAATTCAAGGATACATGCAAAAACTCGAATCAGATGTTGTTTGTCCTTTTATTAAAAGTTTCATGATGCACTATTCAAAACGAGAAGATGTCTCTTGAATATTTTTCAATGATTTCAATTCTGCGGAAAAGATATGACTATACGTAGTCACAATACAATTTGAGATTAGATCTTTGAGGTTCAGTCTTGTATGATGTAACGGGATCAACAAACTCAACTGTGAACACTGACGTAATTCATGTGATCGAGGATAAAATAAAATCTGCAGGTCTTATTTTCCCAACGAGATTATCACTGTTTATTGATAAACTTTGATCACATCTCGCGACGAACATGCGGAGTTTTAATGTTAAGTTAGATTTTCTGCTAATCATATGTACCAATAAGAAACTGTTCGTTCGTACTCAGCATTTGATTTGCCCTGACCAGATTATCGCGAATTTATCTTCGCAAAGAGAGAAAAAAGCGTAAACACGGCGAGATGATCGGCGAAAACTGAAGTTAGGTTAGGTTATCCTTACACATATTCCTGACAAGGAGACTGGGATCGGATGGTCCAGCTGACTTGAAGTCATTGAAATTACGTTTTTAACAAAAGACTGGCAATCCATTGGCGACTTCATTGCCGCAGGACCCAAGTCCAAGAACGCAAAATTGGAGATTAGAGAGAATTTGAGGTTAATCGCGATACTCCAATCGCCATACGCGGCACGCGCACGCGCGCAGATGATGTCGTGCTTCCGTGACGTAACGGTACGCCACGGCGTGAAGGGGACGAGAAGCGCGAGTGGTTGGCAGTACTGGTACTCGTCTGTTTGCGGATGACTGTCAAAACCTACTTTCGCGGCCAGCGAGCGAGATCGCCGTCGTCGTCGTCACCGCTGCTGTCGTATTTGCGGAGCAGTTCGCCAGCATCGGGTGACAGGCGGAGCAGCACGCCGTGGAGCGCGCGCGAACGCTCGCAGACGATGTCGTGACGCGGTGATCAGCGGTGACAGCGACTCGCGCTTCTCCTGTCTTCTACCGTGTCTTCATCAAGACGAGAGAGAGAAAAAAATAGAGAGGGAAAGAGAGAGAAAAAGAGGGAGGGAGACGTCGCTACCGTTGTCTTTCTCTTTGCTCGTGTCCCGCGTTCCGATTCCTCGTCGTCGTCGTCAGTCGTCGTCGTCGTCGTCGTCGTCGTCGTCGTCGTCGTCGTCGTCGTCGTCGTCGGATAATCCCGAAGGAAGAAAGGGCGCTCGCGAGATTGATCGTGCGCGTGTACAAGCACGTACGTGTGCGTGCGAGTGACCGAGCTTAACCTACCTGTCCGTTCCCGCGAATGCGAGCTGACACGAGCTGTGCGCTATGAAAACTGCGCGCTCGCTGGTGCATGAATAGTACATGAGTCGATTGGACGGTGCCGATCTGAGGGATCTCTTATGGAGGATAGTCGAGTGTGACGGTAGCTGGCAACGTGCGAGGCTCCACAAGGTGGCACGGGATATAACGCCAAGGTTACCAGTTCAACTGCTTAGAGATAGATGCGCGCCTTTTGACCGTCCAAAAAGTAGTACGAGCTGTTCGATCTCCTAAATTTTTGTTGTTTCTCACGCTCGTCGAGGGACTTGTTGATGGGAGAACTCGCTTCTCGTTTCCGCCAGGTTAGGTTTCTTTGGGAGACGCGAAGAAGGTATTATAGGAAATCAGTCACGCGGTACCGCGCGTTCAGTGTTCACCAACTTCGCGAAATTCGGCTAGAAAGAGCGAGCGATGCAAGCATTCCAATTTTGAATATTCAAAGTGCGTATATGTATCTACCTGCTTTCAAAGTCATTAGAAATAATCGTATAGCTTCTATAATGATTATGTTTGACATAAGAAGGTCATGTGCAAAAATGTGATTAAAAAGATCAAACTTATCTCTTTTGCATTTGAATATTCAACTTTAAATATTCTGAATTGTCTGTCCTTTCACTTTATACTTTGTACATTTAGTGTGTATATATATATATATATATATATATATATAGTTAAATTTAGTATTGTTTTTA
>NW_012130069.1:6173176-6179678 GCF_000143395.1 Atta cephalotes | reverse complement strand
GTGTGTGTGTGTGTGTGTGTGTGTGTGTGTGTGTGTGTGTGTGTGTGTGTGTGTGTGTGTGTGTGTGTGTGTGTGTGTGTTTATATTTGAAATAGATATATATTTTTAGGTTGAAGATCTGCCGAGTATTGTACAAGAGCAGATGTTAGAGGAATTGTTAGATAAGGAAGCTCAACAGCAATTGGAAGGTGGTGGTGGCGAACCGCCAGCTCTAAATTGGTCTTTAGAAATTACTGAACGATTAGGTAGTCGTTTACACGCACTCTGGAACCGATCGGCCGGAGATTGTCTTCTAGATTCTGCTATGCAGGCTACTTGGGGTGTTTTCGATAGGGACAATGCTCTAAGGAGAGCGCTTGCTGACACTCTACAACAAGCTGGACAATTGTAAGATTTGCAATTAAATATATATTGTAATCTATATTTTAATCTATAATTTATTCTAATTTATTTTAATTTAATCTATTCAATATAAATATCAATTTAATTTATTCAATATAAATATATATATAATATATAGATATATTAGGTATAGTAAAAAGAAATCCATTATTTTTCCATTCAATTTCATGCAAAAATAATGGATTTCTTTTTACTACACCTAATATATTAAATATTAATATATTAAAATTTATGTGTAAATAATGAATAATGTCAAATTCGTAATAAATAATAAAATAATAAAATAAAAAATTAAAAAGTTAATTAATTTTTCAGTTTATAATGGGCTTTCAACAAGAGACACATTACGGTGTGACACGGTGCATCATTATATCCTTGTTGTTCGACAATATTAAACAAGGATGAGATGATCACTGTTGTACCGAATCAGTTGTTGTTGAAAAGCATCCAATAATGATCAATAGATTAATTGATAGAATAACAATAATAAAAGAAGAAAATGAATAAAATTGTAAAAAAATTATTAAATTATTTTTAAAAGAATGAAAAATAATTATATAAAAGTTCATTTAATGAATAAATATATATTTTTTATTTAGTTAGAATGGGTTTCATATATTTTATATAAAATTTCCTAGCTTTTATCCTCGTTGGAGAGAGTATGAAGCCTCGCAAGCATCTAGGATGTTAGATTTCACTTTAGAAGAAACACAATGGCAAGAAGACTGGGAAAGCTTGTTAGCAACGGCCGCTCAACCCGGAAGCGCGTTAGAACAATTGCACGTGTTTGCCCTTGCCCACATTTTAAGACGACCCATCATAGTCTATGGAGTTAAATATGTTAAAAGTTTTCGCGGTGAAGATATAGGTAAATTTAAAAAAAAATACTCTTTTTTTGCTTTCAGTAATGCATTGCATTCAGTAATAAATTAATTTATAAACTTAAAATAATTTTTTGATTTATTTGTTGATGTAAAATCTTTAAAATTTTAAATCCAATTTAAATCATTTATCGTTAGCTTTTTAATTGTTTACTGAACATTTATGTGATTATATCATATTAATCCTAAATTCATAATTTTTTATTTAATATTTCTAATTAAATTAGTTATAACTAAATTTAAATAGCAGTTATATTTTTTATATATTCATATACAACACTAAAAAATTTTATAACATTTTCTTTAAAGCTTTAAAGATTTTTTCAAAAACTCAAGATTCATAAGATTCAAGAAATTCTTCAGAAATTTTTTCTACTATATGGAAAGAATTTTTTTTTAATTTAAGATATCAATTTCTGTTATTTTGCAGGTTATGCAAGATTCGAAGGCGTTTATCTACCACTATTATGGGAACCCTCATTTTGCATCCGTTCACCAATTGCATTGGGTTATACTCGTGGCCATTTCACGGCATTGGTTCCAATCGAGCCATATGCCTCGTCCAGAATACCGCCCCTCGCGACCCATGGGGTAGTGAGCGGGAACAACAGTCCACTCGAGCAGCTACAGATTCAAATGCAGACCACCTTTATGCCACTAATGGATCGCGAGCATAAGCTCCTGCCAATACACTTTCTCACGACGGATGAAATCGGTCGTGAGGAATCAATCTATAAAGAATGGTTGGATGTGTGCAGAACAGAGGGTGGAATACTTGTAGCACAGCAGAAACTTCACAAAAGACCATTGCTTGTTGCGCAGATGTTAGAAGAGTGGTTGAATCATTATCGTAGATTAGCGTGAGTGCTTTATAATTTTCTTGAGTCGCGTTAAAGAAATCATAACTGTAATATAATGTAATTTAAAAGAACAATTTTAATACAAAAAATGTAAACTAATTAAAATTATGAACGCGATTAATAAGATTTGGATAAATAATTTTCTTTTCTTTAAATGTTGCAGTCAAACTAACGAGGCACCCTTCTCGAGACCACCCACATTACAGGATTATAGTAGCGATGGTGATACCGAAGATGAATAGTGCAGTAATTTTAATAAGAAAGAAGTGTTGCGACTGACATGAGAAGCATTTCCATTTCTCACAAGTTTATTCTCGACCGAAAATTATAAAATGGTTAGTATTATAAAACGAAAACTATCGTGAATGGCGTACTTTCATGAGTAATTCAATACAGAGAAACTACTACGTCCATACACTGGCAATGTACTATTTAAAAAATTGAAAATGCTGTTACATCATTTTGCAAGCCAAAATTGTAAAATTTGAATTAGGATTTACGAAACACCAAATTTTATGCATTGATTATTGAGTTAATTCTTTTATGATTAAATTAGCATACGTTTGTAGAAATGTTTAGAGTTATAACAAACAAATCAATGCCAGTTTGTTGTAAAAATCTTTTCTTACAGAAAAAATTATTTTTATTACATTATGCTGACGTTAATGCAACTTAAGAAAACTGATGTAACAATTTTTTTTATCATGATAAAAAATGGAAAGAAAATACAAGTTTAATTTCTTGATGTGGAAAAGGGAATGTTGAATACATTATATATAAGTATGGAGATGTTTAAATAATACATATAAGTGTTATATAATTCATTGCCAGTGACGATGAGCGAAAGTGGGAAACATTGTCGTTTGTTACATTGTCGAATCGTTTTGCATAATAATAGAAATTTAATTGTTAGGCTATTGAAAATAAAATTTTTTCACAGATAGTTTGTAAAAATATAGTCTCGGAGGAGGAAAAAATTTAGAACTTTCTCTCTCGCAAAATATCGCGGAATTTTGCAGAAACGTTCGGACAAGTTTTTGAGCGTTTATTTGTCGCGTTCCATTATAATGACAAACGAAATAATAAATGTGATTTAATGGCAGACTTTTTGGTCTATTTTCCTCTCTTAAAAGAAATAACTTAGATATCAGTAATTTTTAAAATTTTGAATAATTAATTCCGACATATAATCAATTAAAAATTAATTATTCAAATATTAATCGATAATTGTGAAAGTTTCCTATCTTCAAATATAAGATCCAATAAATAATTGAGCTTTAAAGATTAAAAAATTTTTGTAGATTTTGTAGAATTTGATGTAACATTATTCTTCTTACTTTTGGAGTTAATTTTTCTCCAAAATAAAATTTTTTACTTTAATTTTATATATTTCGAATAAAATAAAAATATTTATTTTAATGGAGATTAATATAACTTTTTCTTGGCTACAAAAATCTGCCACTAAAGATTGATGTAAAACATCTTATAATAATATGAATTCCGAGACACGATCCTTAAGGATCCTTAATCTAGAAAAGTCAACAAATTCCGTGTATAATCGTCTTTAAGTCGTTTCACTTGTTATAACTTAGAGCTGCGTTAAACAAATCAAGCAGCCAAACACAAACAACGATCTGTCCCCTTTTTAATGATCGAAATCATGCGTTTATCTCCAACGGTGTGTTAATAGGGAAAAAATATTACTAACGGACTTGTGAAAAAATTGTGCTTTTTTCTCTATAAAGAAAAAAATACATGGTTTAATTTTTATGCGTGGGGTATAATATATTGTTATTTAATAATAATAATATATTACATTTTTCGCGTAAGTATGGTTCATCGTGTTAAATATTATAGATAACACTAAATGAACTTTTATAAGAAGCGATGAAGAAGAAATTAAAGAGATGAGCACATATGTTGAGCGTTAGAATTATTATTGAACAGCCGATACACACACGCACTCATTCACTCACACATCTAACGGCGCATTCTAGCGAACGAAAGAGCGATTGTAACAAATCTTTAATCAAAAAAGTACAAAATCGCTAAAAACATTTCTTCGGAAATGCTTCTTCATTTTTTCGACATAATAATAGTCTTTATTTCTTACTATTTAATTTCGATAACAATGTAGCATCTAGTCTTTTTGAATGTAGCACCACATCGCGTTTTTTTTTCTTTCTTAAACATGAATTAATTATTACGCGATCGAAAGTCACGTAATAAAAATTAATGAAGAAGACTCGGAAAGATCGAAATCAGATCAAGAAACCGATGTAATTCTGTCGGATTTTGATTTATTAATTTTCGAAATAGATCTCGGAATCAAAGAAAAAAGAAAATCATTAAATATGAAATAATATAATATAAAATGTAAAATTTTGAACATGATGTGATATGAAAAAGATTGTATTATTATTATTATTATTATTATTAATTTCGACTTATTTTCGTTTTATTTTTACGCGAAATATCCTTTACTCCAGTTATCTCACACTTAATCCTTTCATATCCTATATATATATACAGATTAAAAATTAAAAGAAAAAGAAAAAGATTTTAAATAATCACGGAGAAATTCGAATTCAAAAAAGAAGCTCGAAATTTAGCGTAGAATATTGGAACAGAAATTGTATATAACTCTATGAATTTCAGGAACATTTTGAAACTTTAAGTCATTTTTATCTTATTGTACAATGCCAAAAGTAAAGTCGAAATATTCCTGCAAATAATCATTGTTCTAACATTCTGCGTTATAATTTAAATTCAGATTATTTTGTTTGCTAATCTATGAAATCATTATTTTCAATATATGGTTTTTAATTAGTTTACAAAAAAATTAAGAGAATTTTTTTCTTTCTATTTAAATTATGAAGTTATTTGACCTAATTAATGATTTCTATTAACCATTTATTTATTACAATGAATTATATATTTATGGATTATACATTATGTAAATAAATTCATTCTTTTTATTTTTCAGAAAAAATAAACTTATGACGAACTTATATACTTTTGTTATGAAATTTTCGACTGAATTCACCGAAATTATATCGGTTTCTGGATCCCTAATTTTCGAAGGGGACAATAGGTATAAGTCAATTGCATAGTGTTCTGTCTGCGGCAGAAGCGAGGCTTATCGCTCTATTATTGTAATTGTTAATATTATATACATCGACAATCGTTATTGTTATGATCATTATTACGATCATTGATATAGCATAATTCTGTGACTTACAAGGTCCATTTTTAAGTACGAAATTGTATCTTTAGTATGTGAGTTCTGTAAGTTTAGACTATATTTACTGTAAATTTTTTTTGTAAAAATGCGATAATGCTGGCTTCTGCGTAAAAAAAAAGAAATGAAAGTAAAAAGTTTTCCCCATTAATCTTCGATATTAATTGTTATTAATAAAATTAGCTTTTTTAATGTATTTATCAAAACGTATTTAGTAAACGTTATTATTTTTTTTATTTCTAATTATTTAAGAATTAGAAACTATTATTTTAGTAATTTTAATTAAATTTCAACATAAATTATTTATTATTAATAATAATTGATATCGAAAGTTAATTCTGAAATTAACACTTTTAATTAATTTATTCTCAGATTAATTTTCGATGAACACGGCAAGTTTTTTCGGCAAAGTAGAAAAAAAATGTTAAAACATTAATAATGTTTGATGGGGATATGTTTTCTTTTTAAGCAAGCATAGTTTTCTCGGTTTCTTGTTTGCCAGAATTTATTCTTGGCAGGTGATAAAGTATAGAGAGTTTTAAAAAATCTATTCTCTAATCGGAATAGAGAAGTCTATAAATATATAAATATAAATATTAATAGAGCACATCTATGAGATATAAATATTATATGAGATAATATATCAATGTACAATAATTCGAAAATAACGATTTATTATTATTATTAATTATTATTACCACGATTCTAACGATGATTATTATAAATACTATAATAAGAGAACTTCGAGGTGTGAATCAATAAATGCTGAATTACTTTATGTCATTTTTATTTTTATTGAAAGAACTTTTCAGGATTTATTAAATGAAGATTAATTTTTAAGATAATGATTAATGATTCGATCAAGTATCTCTTTTAAACACTCTAAAAAGATTTAAAAAATTGATATGTTTTTTAGATAATTTAAAATGACTCCGATATTTTTCGCAAATATTTATTAAAATAATTCTATTTAACCTTAAAATCATTTTATTTAATGCGTTTTATTTAATTTTAATTTAAGCCAATAATTTTTTGTTTATATTGATGTATCTATACTAGTCTATATTTTTTCAATTAAATCTAGAAATAAGCTGTTTTTATCTTTTTATACACACACA
>NW_012130069.1:6165202-6168460 GCF_000143395.1 Atta cephalotes | reverse complement strand
CACACTCACACACACACAAAGTGTCCTAAATTACTAACACCTTTGTTTGTGGGCAGATAGATTGGTCTAAATTCGAAATATTCTCTATCATTTTGCAATTTTTACAATAGTTAATGAGATATAAATTTTTAAATATTGCCGTATAAGCAGGTAAAATCGATAAAACATTTAAGAATCTTTCGGAGTTTTTTATGAAACATTTGAAAAATGTTTCTTAAAAAATTTTTAAAGATATCTCAAAATTATTTTATGCGTCGATTTTAGATCTGCTCATTTTAATTAAAAAAAGGTTGTGAAAATTGAAAAATAGTAAGGGACTATTTGATTCAATTTAATCCGCTCTATCTGTCCACAAGCGGTGTGCCAAAAAGTTTAGGACATCCTGTATATTTCTTTTCCTTCAGAATGAAACAATGAATTTATTGAACCATAATTATAAAAGATTTTTTTTCAATACAATAGTTAATAAAATAATTCTAAAGATTTCATTAGAATTATTAATATTTGGAAATAAATTTAATATTTAGAAATTATTTAACAAATGTGAAATTATATTATTTACTTATGACAAAACTTTTATTTCAAAAATGAAATTTTAATATTAAAATTCAAATATATAATTATAATATTATTATAATATATATTATAATATATAATTATAATATTTTGTTATTTATAATATAAAACTTAATTTTCAAATCAATTTGCTTAATTATGAATAAAGAATTTCCCAGGAAAAAAAATGTTTCATATACAAGATATTTGATAAGTAACGATAAAACTCTCGCATAAGGGTAAAGCAGAACTAAACTGAGTCGAAAAGTCCTCTTATCATTTTGCAATTTTCACAATAGTTAATAACATCAGATCCGGGACTATTTCGGCCGAGGCAAAAAAATACGTATCTAGTAAAAAAAAATATTTTTTCATGACATGTGAAATATAATAAGAAATAATATTATATAATATTATATAATAGTTAATAGTAATTAAGAGTATTAATTAATAGTAATTAATAAAGTATACAGGGAGTCCTGTAAGTTTTGACCAATCGCTTTTGTATAGATAGAGCGGACTAAATTGAATAGAAACGTCCTTTATCATTTTGTAATTTTTGCAATGATTAACGAGATATTAATTATTAAAAATCGCTGAATATTAGTTTTCAATAATTTTTTAATCAAATATTATCTTTACAGAAAAACAGCGAGAAACAAAAATTATTTATTTTTTTCTCATAAAATTCTGAGAACTTTTTCAGAATTTTTTCAGAATTTTTTTAATGCTGTATTTTCTCATCTTGGTAAAAATAAGAAAATGCAACCCTAAAAAATTGATAAAAAATTCAGAAAAAATTCTTAGAATAAGAAGAAAATAAATGATTTTTATCTCTTACAGTTTTTTTTGTAAAGTTGATAGTATTTGAGTAAAAAATTATTTAAGACCAATATTCAACGATTTTTAATAATTAATATCTGATTAATCATTGCAACACCCTGTATTAATATTAATTTAATATAATCACGTGTACAGGAGAGAAGTTATACGTCATAAAAATTTACGTGTATATTACAAATGAAATATAATTATTAAAATCACAATAATATTTTCATATTTCGATAGAAATACGATGCGAAATTATTAATTATTTCAAAATTTATAGCCTTATATATTTCATTTTCAATTGAAAGAATTTCTATATTTGATAATTTTCCTTGTCTTAATGATGATCTTAAATATTATAATTTTTTATTAATTTCAATTTATTAAAACTTTTTTTTATGAAGCTATTGTTACTGGAATAGTTAAAAGTATTTCTGATATAATAGATAAAAATTATATTGTCTGTAAGAATTTTTTCAGAATTTTTTGTCAACTTTTTAGTACTATTTTTTATTGGTATCTATTTTTACCAACATGAGAAAATGCGGAACTGAAAAAATTTTCAGAACTCTATGAGAAGAAAATAAACAATTTTTGTCACTTGCTGTTTTTCTGTAAAGTTGATAATATTTGAGTAAAAAATTATTGAAAACCAGCATTCGACGGTTTTTAATATTTAATATCTTGTTAATTACGAAAATTGTAAGATGGTATAAACTTTTCGACTCATTGTTAGTTCAATCCGCTTTACTTCTATATGAGAGTTTTATCGTTACTTATCAAACACCCTGTATAATTATGTATAATTATATATAATTATATAAAATTATATAAAATCTTCATCAAGAAATTTACGAATTTAATTAAGGATTCAAGACTGAAGGATGATGTGATAGATTTAAGATATCCTAAAAATATAAAATTAATTAATGCATTTGTATTTTAATTAATATATTTTGAAAATTTCTGCATTATTTATTAGTAATCTTGACAATCTATTAATTTTTTACATATTGTTATGCAAATGCAGTCATGTAAATATAAGATAACTTTGTAATAATATTCTTCGTGCAACGTGAGAATCGTGAGATGGCAAAGTTGTTCGTCTATAATAGCAGTCTGATTACATGTAGTCTCAGTTTGCATATAAACAGTAATATTAGTCGATTTGTTGTTCGTTTGGTATGTTATTTCTTGACTATCAAGAATCTCGGGCAACAACTCGGAGAATAATGAATTTATTATATTGTGTAGCACACAAATAAGATGTGCGTTACTAGGAGAGACATGAAATACTATTTTTGAAAAATTTTGTAAGAACTTAAAAAGAACATTACAAAAAAGCTAGGAGAAAGAATGCAGAAATAAAGATATAAGAAGAAGACAGAAATAAAAATATATGGAGAATTACTCCGTAAAACTCTTCACTTAAATATGTACATGCATTTAGTATTATTAATAATTTTTATTAATAATTTTTCTGATAAAAGTAAACATTTTTCAGATATAATTAATTTAAAACATGAAAAGAATTAACAATAAAATTATTTTTACATATAAACTATTAATTTTTATTGATTAATATTTGCTTGAAATGTTTACTTCGGTGAAATGAACTTCCAGTATCTTACTCACAATCTTTATACAATTAAGAAGCTCTTAAAAAAATTAATGAAATTAATTAAACATTAAAAACAAACTGCAATAAATTACAAAAATTACAATTTCGTGCTTGTGTATTAAGAATACTGTCTGAATAAAATATACTCTTTAAGAATAATTTCTTATTTGCACTATATATTGCAAGAAATATACATATATATATATATATACATATATATATATATATATATATATATATATATATATATATAT
>NW_012130069.1:6159082-6162351 GCF_000143395.1 Atta cephalotes | reverse complement strand
TCTCTCTCTCTCTCTCTCTCTCTCTCTCTTTTCTCTCTTTCTATCACTCGTTAAGAGAATAGTCTCTGGAAAACACGCAAAATTTTCAAAAAATTTACGTATAGTGCATCAAATATTTATGTAGGATTTTTTCTTGTTAAGTTATCAATATAAAATTTTATACTGGAAAAAACAAAGAGACTGGCAAAAAGTAATTCTATTATTAATAATAATAGAAACAAAGAATTATATTTTTATTAATAATGAAAACCGTAATAATTCTCATTTCATTTTACAACGAATCATAATACATTATCAAACGATTCTTGTATGGTACATATTATAACGAAATCGAGAATAAGTAACACGTTGTTAAGATTCATACAGATGGCAAAGAATATGTGGCGACAGACTGTGCACGAATCAATATCCGATCTGCGAAACGACCTAGATAACAAGAAAGTAATTTTTTCATAGCTATGTAGAGAAGATGCGACAATGGTACCATTTTTAAATTTTACCGACAGTTTTTAGAATTAATAGCATGAAAATTGGAGAGTCTATCTTCAAAATTGTATTTTTAAGAAATAGAAATTTACTTATCGTATTAAATAATCATAAATTTAATTAAAGATTAAGTAAAGTTTCATGAATAAATAAGTTTAAGATATATTTTTGAAATATGAAATTTTACGTTATTTTCAATAATTTTAGCGAAATTAAAATAATACTCGACAAGTACCGAATCATTCATCATCCGAGTCGTTTAATTATTCGCGATCGACGCAATTTATAAATAATTTACAATTCCAAAGGTGTTGTATTACTGTGTGTTTATTTGTAGAATACTTTTGTTTAACACAAAATCGCGCGTTGATTATTTAATGAATGAATATTCTTGCGAATAGAGATCAATTATGAAAATCGATTATGAAACCTCGTTAATTGTAGCATTTATATTATTGCACTGCAATTACATTGATGAACAATGTTATGATCGAGCATTTCCATTTTATTTTAACTTCCACTTTTTTTGTTTAATTTTTAAAAATCTCTTTTTCCATAAAAATTAATTTTCCGTGTAAAAGTTTATTTTTCACAAAAAATTTTATTTTGTACATATTTACGTTAGAAGAATTAAAGATTTAACGTTTATACTATAATATATAAATTCGCATTGTTGTCCAGGTTATAATAAATTTGTTTATTTTGTTTTTAATTCTCGGTGTCTCAAATTTACTTCAGCATAAAACTCGATTTTATTTTCTGCGTGTTATTGCAATTTTTGTTATAATTTCGTAATAAAGAATTTTTTATGGAGATTAAAGATTTACTTGTCGAGAAAGAGAGAGGGGGGAGAGAGAAAGAGAGAGAGAGAGAGAGAGAGAGAGAGAATACATCATTAAAAGATAAAGATTAATAACTCCATAAAAATTACAATGTGTCTAAAAACATAGATATAAATCAAATTTGTAAAAAATTTATTTTACATATTTTTTTTAACCAAAAGTTTTTATAAAATACATTCTATCTAATATTTTTATATAGAATTTTTTATATAAATTTTTTATATAATTTTTTATAAAAACACATTCTATATAATAAAATGTGTAATTATAGTGATTATTATATATCATTATAATAATAAATTACACTATATGATATAATGTATTCGTATTACTTTCAGACAGATAGTTATGGGATATTTTTGAGACACATAAACATTTTCATTTCTCTCATTCGTGGAAGTAACAAATTCATTATCGCTGTTGCTTTTTGTACACGCGCCATGACGAATGAGGATCTAGTCAATTGATTGTGATTAATACTCGTGAGGCGGATTAATTATCACAGGGATCACTATAATGTATATAATGTATATAATGAAGAAATTCTTCGATTTTATGAAAGATGCAGACGTAAGATTTATGAAATCGTGATGACGGTATAATTTTTAATAATTGAGAGAAATTACTTGCTAAATAAACAATTATTTATTTGTCAACGAATGCGAGAAACGAGGTATAATTTTATTTCTTCTTGATTAATTAAATCTTTAACACACTTACCGGACGAAAAGCGTTATTTTAATCCACACGTAACAAAATTAAATTATTTATTTTATATATATATATATATATATATATACACATTAAATCTCAAAGCAATATCCAAATAAAACAACTTTCATTATTACAATATTTTTCATTAAATCATTTTTCATTAAATGTATTTTTAACCTATTTGTTATACAGGAAAACGCGAGACTTCTGGGACATTCGAGACTAATAATAATAGTAATAATAATAATAATAATAATAATAATAATAATAATAATAATAAACTTTATTAACCTACAGATACAAAATAGAAACAAGATACAAAATTATGAAAGCTGCGTAAATCAAAGTAGCATCTTAAAAGATGAGGTAATAGCAATATATAATGCTATTCATAAGCCTTAATCTTATTATTATTAATAATTAATAATTATTAATAATTATTAATAATTAATTAATTAATATATGGAATGAAATATATAATTGAGAAAATTACAATTACGAAAAATGAAAATGACGTACACGATAGTAAGTAGAGATATGTGGATATTTTATCTGACGATCAGTGTAACTTCTTCCGCACGTTCTATTTTACCCTAGCTAAACTTTTTTCTGTAGTGTAACATTACGTGTGTTCGATACACGTGTTACATGACATATATGGATGTTTATACATCTGTGTTACAAGAGGACAAGACAGATGGATATGTGGAAGATGGGACAACAGGAGATGATGAATTTCGTTTCTCGTCCTGCGTCAATTTTTACGCGATTATGAAGACATCTTGTCAAACTTTTGAAATAGTTGCTTTTTTCCAAGAGAAATATCAGGAGATAGATAATCTATAAAGAATCTTTTTGAATTTGAGACGATTTAACAAATGGACAAATAATATCGATGAATCAAACTTGACCTGAATTTTAATTTAAAATTCGTGGAAACATCTTATTTTAAAATTCTTAAAAAATTGTTCAAATATTATATTTTAAATTGATGCTCCTAAGAATTAAAAAAAAATTACTAATTTTTAATCCGATTTTCAGTTTAGTTTAAAAAAGTCAAAATTCTTCAAAATTCTTTAAAATTACATTTTTTAATTCAATGTTTCTTCAAACGTTCTCTCTCTCTCTCTTCTCTCTCTCTCTCTTCTTCTTCTTCTTACTTCTTACTTACTTACTTACTTACTTACTAACTATATATATATATATATATATATATATATATATATA
>NW_012130069.1:6142698-6159062 GCF_000143395.1 Atta cephalotes | reverse complement strand
GAGAGAGAGAGAGGGTGGCGCGGTGGTGCGTTGCTGGTGGAAAGCGGGAAAGCCTCTCTGAAGCGACCACCCACAGTTCACTGCGGCCTCGCGAGCCGTGTGAGCCACAACAACGTTAAGCATCTCGTATCGCGCCGTTCAATCGCTCTCTCGAACTACTCTGGATACTTTAATTCCTTCCATCATGTAAATAAAGCGCGAGGAATACGCGTCTCTTATGGACGTGGATTTGGAAAACGTAACGCAATGTAACGCGTGATGGAGAATCCAGAGATGGAGGTCCTTACACATAAAAAAAGAGAAAATAAAAAAGTGACATTACACTTTCTCGCAAGAGTAATTCATGGTGCTGAGTGCTAAAATGGAGGTATTTCGTATCTCAGATGTGACTTTCTGCTGGCAAGATCAATGATGGTGGAAAGTCCAATTTCAATTTACTGTTTCTGTGAACATCATGATATGAATTACCGAGTTTGGAAGATGTCTCAGCTCAAAGTTGAAAGACTTCGACCTTCTCCTCTCGGAACACCGTAACATTTATTGGATCCTGAAGATGTTCCTATCCAAGATATTCAAGATTGATGATCCAACTTTGATTTTCATAAGAAGTTCAATTTACTAAACGTCATGACGTTCATCTATCGCGTCTTGGATTTTTTCCAAGTGGATTTAATTAATTGAATTGTTAAATTTAACAATTTGCAATAATTCTTTATTGGCAATTATAGCAGCTTTCAAATGAAAAATTCAAAGTTATTCAAACTGAAAAACATCACTATATATCGTTCAGTCGAAGAATTTCTCTCTGTTTAATCGAAACGAACAATTCGTCAATCATTTCTTTCACGCGACGGCTTTCATCGCTTCGTGTACATTCAACACTCATAATCGGTAATCAATTGTTACGATTACTCCCAATATTGCGTGATCTTTGGATATAGCAGCCGCTATATGGATATATAAATACGGTATATAGAACGCTTTGATAAAGAAAGGAAAAGAAAGAAAGTAATATGTCATCCTTTTGCCTTCAAAACTATCGAATTGTAGTGACATCCTTTCTGCTGGCAGCTGAGACATAACGGATGAGGGCTACAAGAATCCTGTTTATACTGTGATGAGCTAAAGTACACAGTTAGCATTCGAGAAGATAAACCCTACATCTTCGATGATCCTGTCGACTACAGATTTTGTGCGATCTTTGCGATGGAGTGCGAGTATAATGGTGTGTAAAATCTCGAGATAACGATGCTTTAAGTGTTTATGCGAAGGAGGTAGCTATTTCCTGTTAACACACATTGGCGATCTTACACGATTATTCACGTTTTAAATTTATCACTCTTGTTGGAAAGACGCCCGAAAGTGTCCTTTCAGGGATACTAACAGTTATTTGCTCGATAACATTTTCAAATTAATTGTGGTTGATAGCTTAGATCAACAGCATTAATATACATGTTATAACAATGGCATTTGGTAGAGATATCTTATAATTATGCAAACTATCGGTACGATTATACGCGGTACGTTATCTATGCTCCATCTCTGATAATTGCAGATATGTCAACTACAGCATAGAATAATGCTTCAGTTTTCATTTCAAAATGATAAAGTGGGTAGTTAATTATATAAACATAATTTCTCATAATATTAAGCATAATAATAATTAACACTTTCGCATTAACACTTATCGGAGTACTTCTAAAAAAGAGACGATCTCAATTGGACAAAATTATTTTTTTTATATAATTTATCTTCGAATTCATAAGAAATACTTAATATTATTTTTTAATATGTAAGGAACTATTATTTATTTCGTCAAAAATTTTTTTTTATTACGCTATCCGTCGATGTAATTTATAATATTTTTTGTAATGTTATTTATTCCTAAAGTAGAATAATATAAATTAATAAAATAACAAGGAATTTTCGACATAAAATCAAAATGATAAGAGAAAATTATTGGCCTCTCTGTCATCAATATTGTGATTTTAATTTAAGCTATTGTTATATGGATACAATGCTGTCATATAGATAATCTGCTAAATAAATTATAATGCTATAGATATACAACATTTGGTGGTGAAAGTGTTAATGAAGCATTTTGCAATCTTTTAACAGTATAATTAGAAAAATATGAGAAAATTAACATATACTACGCGATTGCAGAATAAACGAAACTAGCTGTCAATTCACTGATTCGCGGCTCGCGTGTTTGCTAAGCCAAACCAAATACATTCGTTTAATATAACATAAGCTCATAATGAAATCAAGTATATATCGCACATGTTTCGTTTTCTCACGAATGCATTAAAGACAAGGAACTTTACTTTTTTAATAAACAGCAGAATGTGATTAAATAATTTCGAATAATTAGAGAACAGTCAATATAATGATTAAAGAAATAGTAATAAACAATCGAAAAGTGTCGAATGTTTAGTCAATGAAAATGCCATCACTAGAAATCTCTGTTAATTAATGTGAAAAATATTGTGACATTAATTTCGTGTGCAAGAAATTGAAATATTGCAAATTGACTTTCTTACGGCAAACAGGAGTGACTCGATCGAGGAATGAAGGCACCTAAGGAACTCGGAGGTAAGACACTTTGATGTATATTGACTCTTCCATATATAACTGAAATATCGATGAGATACGAGCGTTGGATGTTTGTTTATTTTCGATACGATACAAGTATGTTTGCTTGTTACTTATTTGGCTTTAGCTAATACGCAGTGCTTATCTTTGCGATCACATGATCCACCAAACGAATGCCTTATTCGATGATGATGGTAACGCTAATTAATTTGACAAGATAAATACGAATGCGTTGCTGAGTTAATATTTAGTATAATTGCATTAAATTTTGCGAACCGTTATAAATAAATCTACATTTAATTATAAGATACACAGTTTGTGCATATATTTTTGAGTCTTTAGAATTAATATCGTATAAAGACTGAGTATTTATGACGAAAAAATTCAATCATTTCTTGACGAAAAAATATTAAGAATTCACAATTCGCAAATCCAAATATATAATACGCATTCATATATTTTTTCTGTTATAATTTAAAAAAATTTAAGCTTTCAAAAAAAGAATAGGAGTGATCGTTTAATAAATATTTAATAGAATTTTGTATTCTTTTATATTTCTAGGCATCGAATTAATTTTAGATGCAATGTTAAATGCAATATCGCTTCATACGAATATTTCCTTCAAATTCACATGTTATGTCGCGACTCTGACATTCGGATGAATTTTCAAATTGCTGTCGGCGATAATTGAAACTTTTTTATGGATACATCAAACGTAATGCAGGAGAGAGCAAACGCGTGTGCAACGAATTGAATTATTTCGTGAAATGTTGAAATTTTCTGCTAGATGCCAACTGGAAACAATCGCGTCGCGTTCATTCCATGCGTGCCGATCGATTTTCGATGTGGCTGACATAAATGTGAGAGCTGCCTCTACCTTGAAACTCATTATTGCTTATATGGCTATTTTCATTATTATGTTTTAGCTACCAGGAATAAACAGTTGCAGTTTACTATTATTCATTCACCAGTGAATTTACTTGCAGTAGACTCATTTCCTTGATCTAAAAAATCTCATTTTTCATTCAAAAGTTTTCATATCAAAGTAAAATTCAACGCAGAATTTTATCTTTAATTTTAATTTGATAGAAATTAAATGTTATTTTTAATTTTATACATCGAATTAATAATTACTAAATAAATTATGGGTAGCTTTAGGTCATGCTCTATATAATTACAGTCCAAATTATAATTAAAACATTTTTTGCTTTGTCCATTATTTACTTTTTAAATTCATAATTGTACATGTTGATTATTAATTTAGCGTGTAAAATTATGTGTAATATAAAATTCTATCGCACACACTTCTGTCTGGATTCCAGTTATAATTTGCCACATATTTGCTTTACAATTAAAACTATTATTAAATCATACAAATAATTTAGAAAAATTTAAAAATAAATTAATGAAATTGTTTTAAAACTACATTTCATATTTATACATATATATATATATATACTATATATAACCGTAAATTTTTAATTTATTGGGTAATATAATTTTACAAAGTACAACGCGCTAAATTACGTATACTTCGAGGAAATCAATTCGCCTTTGAAATTTTCATAAGGTTACGGTGTCGCGCGGTGTTGTCAAAGGCATCGCAACATCTTTCTACGATCTGATTAACATACATATACGTACGATACACACTCAAATGCTCACGGTAGATACTGTATTGGCAAACTAAATGTAATAATAGAAGCGAGTTCTACATAAGCGTAGAATAGAATTATTCTAACGTTGTGAAGCTTCTTGTTTCATAGACCAAAACATGCAACGAGATTATGATAGTTTAGTGTCAATGACTCTGTATCGTGAATAGAGTTGCAAATATGACTCGAATATTTTTATGATATAATTATTATATTGGGTTGTTGGAAAGTTCGTGCCGATTTTGAAGGAAAATTGAAATACAGAAGATTTAAATTTTTAATTTCATTTATTAAATTTAAGTCTTTTGCGGCACGAACTTTCTGGACAACCCAACATATTAAAAACCCAACATATTAAAGAAATATATTAAAGAAACTTACTATATTATATAATTAGACATATTCTCTCTTTATATAATATAATTATTGTATATATTAATTTGTTAGATAATAATTTTTAATTTTTAAATTTTTGTTAGATAATATATATTAATTATATAATGTGCTAATATAAATATATCAATAGATATAAATTTAATTACTTTAATAATACTAAATTACTTTAATAATATATTAAATGTAATAAAATATTCAAATTCTAGTAAATTTAATATAAAAGCTTCAGGATGAAATTACATGATATTTCCAAGCATTTTGTTACATATTTTTATTTAATCTTCTTACATGCAATATTATTTACATTAGCATATTTGTATTATGTTGTTAGAAAAATATAATTTTACACATGCTTGACGATGACTTTTGACAGAAATGCTGCCATTTAACATGGTTTCGATTTTCTTATGAGTTCTTGCTTAAAATTCACGTAAACTTTCCACGTCTCATCGTGCATTATTCATTTCTGCAATTTCTTATTACGAGACCGCGTTCTACACGAAGATTTGGTCGTAAATTTCCATACTCGCGAATCTTATTATAGTCATTTGAATAAAGTTGCGTACCACACGCGATTGACCGTTTTTTATTCGTGAACTATATAAGATTCGACTTCCTTCGATTTCGGAAATTCAAGAATTTCCGTTTGCGATTTACCGCAAAATATCACGTAAACTTTGCAACTATTTTTACCTGACATAAAACAAATGATTTTACATTCAAGTATGATAAAAAATCGCTAAAAGATATAAGATAAAAAAAGGTATAATTTCTAGAATATAGAATTATAGAGAATAAATAAATCATTACACAAAATATGTATATATAAAACATTATACGTACAAATATAAAATATATATAACACAAAAAATATACAAAATAATAACAATATTAGCTTTATATATACTTATACATATGTATATATAATTCATTTTTTAAACATTGTATTTATATGAAACATTTTTATCTTCCTTTGGATCATCCATCGTTTCGATTCAATTCACATCGCGCTAAAATCAACGATGCAATCTGCATCAAAGATGATACGAAACGCAGATGTCCTCGCGATGCTTAATATGAGAATCTGAGATATTACGCGGTATTGCATTGTGGAAAGGAAAATTGCAATTCACGGATGATGTTTCGTATTTCGCGTTCGTATTTCGTATTCATATTTCGCATTCGCATCGCGGGAAAAATTAATGCAAAAAATGATAACGCTGGCGACAGCGATGTGCCTCTATCATCAGCGAAACATCCATATGTTTGATCCGACGTGGAAAGAGCCGTTTTCAAGAAATTCTGTAAGGAGTCTGATACGTAATTTACAATAAAATGAGGTTATAGAATATAATAGAATCGCGCCTCTATATTTACATTCGTGGTGGAATATTTTAATTATCCTTCGTTTTGAGGTCAACTTCACGTCGCGCGCCGCGCAGTTCAAGTTGCTCGATATTCGCCGTGAAGTCGACGCCGCATCACCGCAGTTATAGCATCGAAGATGGTGGGGGAACGCGTGCATCTCCTTTCGACATGAGAATCTGGAATATTCCGTGGCATCGTGCCGCGGAAATGTAAATCGCAGATTGCGAACGACGCCTTGTATTCCGTACTCGTGTTTCGCGTTCGTATTTCGCGATGTGGTACAAGCGCAATGGAAATGGCAGTGACGACGCCGATGGCGACGACGGTGTGCTCTGTAGTTACGCCGGTGGAACATCGTTTGATCCGACGTGAGGAGGAATATGTATGAATATATATTGCAAGATCAAGTTATACGTAACGTACGTAACTAGAGTAGAATCATATCTACATACGTATTCGCACGTGCGACTGAGCGTTCCTGTATTCCCTTTCCTTTCGGGTCAATTTCACGTCGCGCGTTTAGATTCTTCGATACTCTTGCTCTTTCTCTTATATAGAAATTATTAATATTAGAAGGAATTTTAATCATTTATTTTCAGTATTAAAAGCACTGTTGTTAAAAATATTATGTAATAAATCAAATAATGTAATTACTTAGTATTAAATTGAATTTCTGTAAGAATTGAAATCGATCAACGCAGCTAAGGCCTATCGTGGACAATAAGTCGCAATAGATTCCGATCGGAATTATTTTGTATTCCTTAGAAAACATAATAGAAATCTAGGAAATAATTGAATAGTTTCGATTGGAATCCATTCCGAATAATTCTATGGTCGAAGTAGACGATGTGGTTTATTTGCACGCTTTCTCAGTTTACGACGAGAAATCATCGTGTTAACAGAAATCGCGATTTACAAATAACGCCTCATATTTTGCTGGACCCGCGCGCATGTCTTATACTTGTGTTTCATTCTCGTATTTCGTGGCAAGTACTGAAATGACGGCGACGACTTTATGTTCGCACTAGTGGAACATCCACGCGTTTAAGCCGACGAGAAGTGAAACGGAGTGAAGTAAGCCGGCTTTACGATGTCGGCATACGTTCATTTTCCTTTCGTGTTTCGTATTACAGAGCCTTTACTCTACTTTCGAAGCTATCAGATCTTATTAATTCTTAGTAATTGTTTGCCTTTCGAATTATTTTCTCCGTACTTTTTTAAAGATACAAAAAAACGCGATTGATTAATATATGTATGTATAATGCATATAATATAAAATAATATCTATTTTGTTATATTTTTTACAATAAAGAAGTATAATAAAAAAATATAGAATGTATATTTGACTTACGTATTAATATTATTTTTTTTTAAATATTTAAAAATATTAAAAATGATATATGTACTATTCAAGCTATATTATAAATAATAAGATAAATAATAAGATTGAGTTAAAATTTTTAATAAATAAACATTTTTACATATTTTTTATTAAATATATACATATTTCAACATAGTTCTAAATATAAGATAAAATTAAAAATTAAAATATTGTATACGTGTATATAAACATAATTTAATGAAGAATATATAAAATATTTACATCTAATACATAATATAAATGTACTAAAATAAAAAAAGCAATGATAATAAAAAAAGATATTATAATTAGGTAAATATAATTCGTACAATTTTAGAAATGCATAATATAATATTAATAATCAGCAAGATATGATTGTAAAAAAAAAGTGCAACGTAAATTGTATTCAAACGATCATGATTGAGGTAATTACTTTATGGTAACGATTAAATTACACATTTCATGTTCCGGGAAATTATTAATCGGGCTAATAACAAGCCAAGCGATTTTTTTTCACTTGAGAAAAATTATTTGCAAATCAATTTTTCCACCATTACATCGCGAAATTTTCATCATTACGTGATGAAGCGAGTGTCTGCATACAACTTCGTGAAACCTTTTTTCTCTTTTTTTTTTTCATCGAGATTGTCGTTGACTGTCGTTGAATTTTTCAGGACAATTCTGGAATTTCAGCGGCGAAATTTGCGCATTTCACGATGACGATTAGTTCGACCATACATTGCAAATGAAAATTTTATACATATTTATATGTACATATTTATATATACATATTTTCACACAGGTCATTCCATTCAATTTCAAAGAACCCAGAAGTCTGTAATTTTATTTTTAAGCAATGTAAAAGTTTATAGTGAAAGTTTTTTAAAAACATATTAGCATTCTTCTCATTATTTTTGTAAACAAGAAAAAAATCAATCTAGCATATAATCTAAGAAAGTAGGGGAAGATAGGAAAACTGTAAATACAAGAAAAAAGAGTTAAATACAGAGTTTTTATTCAAAAGAGAGTCTATTTATTTGACTTTAAACTATAATAATTAACGTTTATATGTTATCAGCAGATGCATATTATAGCCTGTTAGAACGCGTTTTTATGTTTGAAATTCTATGGTATATACAATGTGAGAATTATACGCTAAATAAATACACGCTAACATCGCAAAAGCGTGCTTTGAATACGGGTTTATAATTTTAAATAAAAAACAGAATTTTTTGCTATTTGGATTTATTGCCACGCGGAGTAATATCCAATCTAGTTTTTATTTTTTAAATTGTAATTTTACTGATAATATATAATGAATATAATAAATAATATGGTAATTAAATAATTTATGATATATGTATAATTATTTAATCAAATAATATGTATAATTATTTTTAATTAAATAAAATATATTATTATCAAATGTTTTATATGAGCAAAAAGAAATGAAGAATTGCGAACGTATACTATTGCAGTATAGAATAATAACCCTACACACGCACGCACGCACGCACGCATGCACGCACGCACGCACGCACGCACACGCACATACGCACGAACACAATTTATTTTACTTCTCGCATTCAATGATAGTCCGATATATGTTTACAATTTGTGTCGCACTATAACATATGGCTATAGAACGTACAAACCATTTAAGATAATTACCATATTACATATTTCTGATATTTTAGATGTATGAAAGAGGAAATTGGGAGAATATTCTGTGAATAAAAGATTTCCATAATTGATAAATAATCATTGGTTTTATTTATCTTTTCTTTTTATAGATATTTGCAATCCCCCCCCTCTCTTTTGCATTAAAAACATCGAAAATATGTAATAGTAATTATCTTAAACAGCTTGTGCGTTCCACAGTCATGTGTTATAGTACGGCGTGGACTATCACTGGATGCGTGAAGTAAGTGATTATCATTACTTTAATGTATTGCAATAGTATCGTTTGCATTTGCATCCGTGTTTGCAATTTTTCCATTCTCCCTCATTCGTATAAAATACTTGACAAGAATATATATTATTTGATTAAATAATTATATATAATTAAATAATTTGATTTATCATTCATCATACATTTTGTTTAGATAAATATTAAGAAAAGAGATGCTTCCTCCAACCTTTACTGTAAAAATTTATTTATTAATTCTTTAATTGTAATGATTTTTTAAAAATTGAATTTTAAAAGATAAATTAAAAATACATTTTAAATTAGAACACAGATTAAAAAATATTTAATATGATATAATATCATTTCTAACATACCTATTATGAACAAGTTAACAATTTGTTTAAAAAATTTGTAGATGAAAATTCATCACAGATCTAGAACACTGTATCGGATAGATCTATAAATATCGAGAGAAATATTTCATGTTACAGTCGCAAATAAATATTGCGTCCGATTTTAATCTGGCCTGTACCGAAATAGATAGAACAACCGGTAGAATTGGAACTCCTTAGAGAGGTAAATTTCTTAATGTGGCGTTGCAAGAAACGTCAATAATGTATATTCCATCCTACATATTTCAATCTGATTCGTCGCAATAAAAGGATTTTCTCGCGTTTGGTCGTAGGAATCGTTCGTTTTAGATGCTTTCCTGTACCTTCTGCATATAAAATGACATAGACGAGTATAACTGTGGAAGTATAGGTAATGGAGAGTGCAACTAAAACGAACGACTTTATATTTAGAACTATATTTTTGAAATATATACTATATTCCGAAGACATATTGACGTTAGTAAGAAGACTATATCTTTACAATAATTATTATCATCGTATTACATAAATAAAATGATAACAGATGACAAATGACAAATAGATGATTTTCGATATTTCTATTTATCGTATCATTTATTGAACATTATGTTTTCTATCGTTATTTATCTTTAAAATATTTATTTATTATATAAATACAAAGCGTTTATTTATTTATATATTGTTTATAGTATTTTAAATTTCCACGGAATGACGTAACGTAAATTTTAAATTGTGAGAATTTCAAATTTTTAAACAGCATTTAGGCGTTCTACGACTAGTATGTTCGGCCGCGTGTTAATTTATGTTTGTTTCTATTATGACCGACATACATATATAGCTTTAGCATTAGATCGTATTGTCACGACTTGTTATCTGCGTGCGCCTCGCGCGAATCCTCGTGTGAATCCAATTTCGACAGAACATACAAACATATTCCTGCGGTAAATCAACGGCCTTTTAATGCAGATTATATGCTCGTACATTGCCGGAATATATTTAAATACATGGACTGTAAATAATTCAAATTATTTGAAATATTTACGATGAAAGAACTTATTTAGTGCAAATACACTAGTGTATTTACGTTAGTTAAATCCTAAATACAATTCAAATATTACAAATTTTAATTTTAATTAGATCGCGAAATGTTAAAATTCAAACATCATTACTTTTAACTGAACTTGTAAAATTAATTTAGTATATTGATGAAATTCTTATTGTTACTTCTTTATTCTTATTTTTATTTTTATCTTCTTAGATATTAAATAAATATAAATTAATAAAATTTGAATTAAAATCCTCAATTAATAATTAAATTGTAATTAATAAAATTATATCACTTAATTATGTATATAAATATTTATTTTAATAATGACATCGTTTACTAATTATATTAAAAAATCGACTTTAATAAAGTTATATTATTATGATATATCAAAGAGAATAAGCATGAAATTTTAATAACAGTATTATGAGGTTATAAATATCAGGCTTTATAAATATTGATTAACTTTTAATTAGTCTTAAAAAAAACTATATTATTGCCCGAATAAATGGGAACGTGGCGACGTGAAACGGTTCTTTCAACAATGAAACTATTGGAATTTCCAACATTTCACCAATTTTTAATTAACCAACTTTGATGAAGAGTTATATTACTGTAAAGAGTAAAAACGAAGAACATGTTTTCATCAAAATATCACTAAAATGTCATGCTTCTATGAGTAGGTAATAGATAAATGTTAATTAATTTTACATGTTTAATATGTTATTGTTGTATGAAATAAATAGAATTGCTTTCTTTAACAATAGAGATGACAATTAATTTTTAATTAACTAACTTTGTTAAAGATATTAACGCGCTAAATAGAACAAGCAAAAATGAGTTTCTCTTAACAATCAATTATCAAAATTGAAAATCACTGAAATAACTAAGTCATTTCTAGCCAATTTGAAATATTCATCAAATTTCAATAAAATTACTTTTAAATGTTATAGATAATTTTTGAGATTATTTTTAAAATTCATATATAAAAAGTAAGAAAATCCACTATATATCTTGTACAAAATCAGTGTTATACATATTATATTATTGTACATAATAATGTTATATTATTAACCTACGTACATTTTAATTTCAAACTACTAATTTAAATCATTTTGCATTGCGATGTATTTTGCGAACATAAATAAATAATTTTTTAATATAAATTAAGATATACGGCTGTAGATATACAAGATTTGTAAATATATAAGACTCTTGCATACGTTTAAAATTGTTACATTATTTATTTCGCTTTTTATGTATATTTGTGCACATATTTTGTTCACAGGTTATCATTGTATGAAGATACTTTAAAATCTATGAAAAATATGCTGCATGAAAATCTCGTTTGGATGTCGAAATTCGGAAAAAATTACAACTACAATTGTATAAAATAATAATAGCAACAAAATATAAGAAAAGAAATCTGCAATTATGATTTATGATCACAAGAACTCATATAAGCGGACAATCATTAGCTCAAGAAAACTCAAGTATACGAAATATCTAGAAGCTCAAGTACCAATTTATCCAAGTAGCTCAATGAAGCTTATTTTCCGAGATATATTTTCGTCTAATTTTCTTATTTTGGATTTTATTGAGAAGTGAGTCACAAAAACACTCTAAATAAATCATCTTGACGCAAATTAAGAACTTCGCGATCTACAACATCGCCTAGGCGAAACCATAACTTGACTTTTATAAATGGATCGATTGCACATCAGCTATAAGGAAGAAGCCGAGAGAAAAGTCATCGAAAGATGGTCGCTAGTTGAAACGTGAGAAAAACTTCAGTTCCTCAAGATGGGTTTTAACGAGACGGATCTGAACAACACTGCGAATCTACTAAGCACTTTTCTTCTCGACACCAGCCAGCGAAACATCAGCAAAAATCATCATGATATCGAATATGTTCTCTTGTTAACTTTAAAAGCTTTCATTATGATATTCATCATCCTTTGTGCTCTCCTCGGCAATTTATTGGTCATTGTCTCTGTTATGAGACACCGCAAACTCCGGGTAATCACCAATTACTTCGTGGTTTCGCTGGCCTTGGCAGACATGTTAGTGGCGTTGTTCGCCATGACGTTCAACGCTTCCGTGGAACTTTTTGGACGCTGGTTATTCGGGTATTTCATGTGCGATGTGTGGAATTCGTTGGACGTTTTCTTCAGCACTGTCAGCATCCTTCACCTTTGCTGCATCAGCGTCGATAGATATTACGCAATCGTCCAACCACTGGACTATCCGTTAATCATGACAAACGTGAGATTGGGAACCATGTTGAGCGTCGTGTGGTGTTTCCCGACTGTTATGAGCTTCCTACCGATCTTCGCAGGATGGTATACTACGAACGAGCATCTCGAGTACAGAAGAAACTATCCGGATGTGTGTGTGTTTCAAGTCAACAAGTTCTATGCTGTCGTCAGTTCCAGTGTGAGCTTCTGGGTACCAGGAATAATCATGATCGCGATGTACTACAAGATTTATCGCGAAGCCGATCGTCAGGAGCGCATGTTGTACCGGTGAGTCGTTTTTTTATGTCTTGTAATTATTATGAATGAAATTTTAGATCCCGATTAATTAAAATCTTTAGAAAATTAATATCTTCATCCAATATATTCTTATTTTTATATAAACTTTTAATTAATATATTAATATATTAATATATTAATTAATATATTAATACATGACGAGAAATTATATTCTTATTATTTTTTAATACCATTTATCATTAATAAATTCTTTTTTTCACTAGTTACAATGTAATATAGTACAATGTAATATAGAAACTAGAAATTGACAAAATAAATTCATTATCATGTATTATATAAACGTAGAAAAAAAAAGAGCATAAATCAATATTTTATTATAGAAAAATCGCTAAATCGCCTAAATTTGTTCAATCCTAAATATCTTGTTATACGCGGAATATGACTTACATTTTTTTTTCTGCTATATTATGTAAACAATATAATTTCACGAATGAGACGTACATTTGAAATATCGCTCGTTTGTTATATTAGCTGTTTTTTCAAATGCTGTTTTATCCGTTGCCAAATAATTTAATATAAAGATATATAGCGAAGTTGTTAGCGGGTTGTTAAAATGATTGGGCGATACATGGCTCTTAAATCTTCAAGAAATTTTTGTATTTAGAACAATAAAAAGAAAGAAAGGAGAGAGAACTTGCCATTAGTTTCTTTCAAAAGAATTCCGGTTCTATCCAAAAGATGCTCCCGAAAGCTTCGTGCTGTTCTTAAATGTCCAATTAGGGTAAAAGGCGCGAAAGAAGATAGAAACGAGTGAACTAACAACAAATGTACTTTTCAAGAGGGAGAGAAAAAAAGGAAAAAAGTATTCCGAAATAATGCTTCACTATTTGTTCTCGTATTGTGCGTCATTACAAGCTTTAAATCCCTCTTTTTTTTCAACAAAATTTTAATATAATAATAATAATAATAATAATAATAATATAATATTAGTAATACACATTTACACAACTATTTCGTTGCTTCAGAATTATGTAATTTCATATTTCATAAATTTCAATTTTATTCAGAAAATATGATCTATCGTTTTATCAAAGTAAAATTGAATCACAAACTCAAGAGACTGATTGCTAATAAAAACAACACTTTTCTACAGTTATTTTTGTCCTGAACGATGCTATCTTCGTTTTATAGTTTTCCGTGTTCGATCGATGTGGCTCTCGGCTCGCATTTTGCGCGACCTTGCTGCAAAGTTTTCTGTATTTTCATAAATTACGTATCCATGGTACGTCGCGTGTTCGCTCTTTATATAATAACGTGGACCACGTCGCGCTTCGTGCATACACGTCACTCCGTCGCACTTCGAATACACCACCGACGGACACCCCGTTTATAAACGCCAACGGGAAATGCGAACGCAGAATAAATGGAAATTTTGCGTTGTTCTCGAATTTGCTATATTAGCTGCCAAAGAAATCATCGAAACGTCAAATCATAAAATTGTGATTTAATAATCGAAATATTAGCACTCTTTTAATTTTAATTCTATTTTAATTTAATAAGTTTATAAAAATTCGAAAGATTTGATGATTAAGCATTGATTGATTTTTAATAAAGTTACATAAATAGCTGGATTCCAATTTAACCAACATCTATTTAGCAATAAATATCAAAGTAAAATCTGACACAGACATACAATCCATTAATAAGTTCTTTAAATATTAAACTTTTGAAATAACGTTTGTCCAATTTGGTATTTTAATAATTATTTATTAATGCTTTGATATTTTTATAAATGATAAAATAAATCTTTTGCTCTAATGAACAGTTTCCAGTACTATTAATTAAAGATTTTTTGAATAAGAGCTTCATATGGTTGATTAAAAAGTCAGTTAACGATAATTTAAATTTAAAAATAAAATCTAGACTTTCGTAATCTGGATTTAAATCGTATCATAAAACTTTTAGTTTTGTGATAGTGATGTAAATAAATGCAAAGTGCTAGACATTTAGTGACAATAGAAAAATGTGAATGGAATAAAATGGAAATTTCATGTCGTTTTCGAATCTACTACTATGTTTGCAAATGTTAAAGAAATCGTTGAGGCTTCGACGTGGTTGGCAAAATGTTAGTTTTAAAAAGAAAATTATATATATTTTTTACATTATTCACTTGACCAACGTAAGCGCAAATAAAAAGAAAAAAATTTCAATAAACATATGATTACATTTTAAATTTGATTTCAAATCTAATTTTATTATTAAATCTAATTTTATTATTAAATTATCATTTATATGTACACGTAATATAATGATCAAAATGTTAACAGATTATCGTGACAATATCATTACAATATTATATTGTATTTAGCGCGAAATCAAAGTCATGTTGGTCAGCACATTAAATTTACGCTAAGCGACTCTGACATTTTCAATACTGACATTTTCATCGCAAGTTATAATCTTCGAAGCGAGATTGTCTTGCCTACTGACGATTTCAATCTGGACCAGTTCTGGATGCGGTGCCAAAACTGGTATCGCTCAGCGTCGCGTTGAGAGATGAATATCAGTTTTGCGTCTCGCTTTTGCGGGAACGCGTAAATTTCGCAAAATCGATTGTGACTGGCGAGCTGGAAAGCCACATTCGGTTTACGAACGTGTGCAACATGTTTGTAGTATATTGTAACGGGTAACGGGAAACAATGTATGTACAACATGATATTTACAAAATGTCATAAATATAGACCAAATAAAACATTTATTCGAATGTTCGCAAATTTTCTGCAGTTTGTTTTGAAATTATTCAGTCTGAATACATCTAAAATTTAAATTTGACGAAGAAGTATCGAAAAATTGTAATCTCGAATGACAAAATTTACATTAAAAATTTTTAATTTAAAATGAACAGAAATTATTTCGTAGTATGCAAAAGAATTTATTTTGCTATTTTTCTATTTTAAATTTTAATAACAAAATGGAATTTTATTTATAGAAACAATTTAAATAAATAAAATAAAATAAATATGATGTAAAGTTAAAAACTACATATTTTAAATTTTTATTTGCTTCAAATAAAAAATTATTTTATTTAAATATATTAATTAAAAACTCAATCCATGATATAAATGCACACACACACATATATATATATATATATATATATATATATGTAT
>NW_012130069.1:6138104-6142029 GCF_000143395.1 Atta cephalotes | reverse complement strand
GCACACACACACATATATATATATATATATATATATATATGTATGTATATTTAAATTATATTTAAATTATATTTAAAAAATTTTATGAATTTATTTTTGTGCGAGATAACAAAAAGAATATACATACAAAATAAAATATCTATTTTTATAATTATTAAAAAGATTACAAAAATAATATATCCTCTATTTTTTAAAAATTAATATATTTTTAACTTTAAAACTTTTCTGAAAATTTTAAAGTATTTTGGGAGTTATACATATTCTTCAATTTTACTTTAACGAGTGCAATTCTGGCGCACGCGTCTAATACGTTACTGATTGATCGGTTCTCAGTTCCGTTCCTAAATTCGCTCTGATTGCACGAGGCAAAGGCTTTAATGAGCAACCTAACTGTATTCTTGTTATTTTAAGAATAATTTCGCGTTCCAGTTTACGCTCAAGAGGTTCTTCTTTGTTAAAAAATGCTTCGACTTTCTCGCAATCGAACTCGTCCCGTGTCGGCGCAACCTCTTTGACTGTTATTGGCTTTTGCACGGCGCCATATATATACGGCGTCCAATTATTCGTACAATTAAACTTGAGAGACCGCATGTCTGAACACGGTAGTGTGTTCCATTGAATAATTAACGTCAGAAACGACATCACATATAACAGAAATATGATGATATGGGAAAATCACAATCCAACCGCAAATTATTAAGATTTCGAATTTTTTTTATACAAAGTATGACATTAATTCGTTCTCTTTTTTTTCAAAATCTTTTATTTCCTTTTAGTTAGAATCATTTCTTTTAATTTAGAATTTGGGTTTATTTTTAATTAATTAATTTAATGAGAAACATTTTTTAATTAGATTTTTTAATCCTTTTAATTTTTTTCTCTTGAATTAGTATTTATGAATAATTAATTGTTTAATTTAAAAAATATGTCAATCTTTTCAAAGAAAAATCGGTATTAAATTTGGAAAAGATATTGAATAGAGTACCACGTAGATTCAACATTCTGAATGATATAAATGTAAAAGCATAAAAGCATAAAAGATTTAAATTGTCTCCTCAACAGATGTTTCAAATTCTTTCACATTTTATATTCTTTTAAAAATATTGTAACCATAAATGATGTTTACTAGTATAATATCCTTCTTATGAAGATGTTATATAATAAATATGCCAATAAAATGAGGGCGATTTAATGTATATGTGTAGAGAGAACATGTGTTAACGCGTGCGAATATGCTCAGACAGGCAATTTAAATGCATGAAGGTGATTGAAGTTACGCAAGCGATGCCTAATTCGACTTTAAAATTTAACAAGATGCAGGGCGAGAAAAATTTACACAAGTTACAATTGCCATAGTTTCATTATTAAAAAAATCATCTTAATAAAGATAACAAAAATAAAACATATATAAATAATATAAATAAAAGCATTTATTATATTTCTACTTTTTTAAATTTTTATTTGCTTAAATATATTTATACTTCATATACATAAAAGAAAATAAAAACCATATGATAAGATAAATTTAAAAAAAAAATTAATTTTTTTAATTAATTGTTCTTTAAATGTAATTAAAAAATAGAATTCAATATATAACTAATTAAAGAAGTTAATAAAAAGATAATATTCTTTTCTGTTTGAAAGAAATTAATTATGACAAGTCATCACAACTTTTGACTGAAAAGGATTTTAAAACTTTTAGCAAATAAAATTTTTAAAAATACAGTATAATAAAACTTTTGCGTTGTTTTATCAAGAAATGTTCCTCTATATCTGCATCTATTTTATCGAATAACGATCATATGTATTGAATTGCTGAGAGCAGTGAATTTTGTGCCAAATCAATCCTGAAATCAGAATTCGAATCAAGATACTCTTGACAGAGTTTCTCGCGTAGTTCTTCCGCATCGTATCAATAACATTTCCATCTACTCTTCGTGCTCTATCTCCGATACCTTTAGGATCACCTTTGATGTTCGACAGCGCATCGATATTCCGCTATCAATACTCTATTTCTTATTCGTCAGTCCATTTGGAGTTCCTCTAAGAAATCCGCAAATTTTTTATTCATGCGGTTTTTGCAATGCCTCAGAGTTTATTCGTTTCGCACTGTCAACATCTCTTCGAAACCAAGGATCTCGTTGAAACTTCTGTAGAAATAACAAAAGAAATCATCGATCTCGGCATCAACATATCATTCGGAAAGATGGCGACTTTTTAGTAGCTGATTTCCTAACTCCACACTTTTTGCATCCCTTTTCATTCTATTTTATTCATTGTTGAGAGAGAGGGAGAAGTTGGGGAGGGGAGAGAAAGATAGGGGGAGGGGAGAGAAGAGAGGGAGGGAGGGGGAGAGAGAGGGAGGGATGGACAAATCTCTAATAATGTCTCTAAAATGTTTTGTATGTTTTGTATGTAGTGTAAAATAGAGGCAAAAGTTTACTTTTTAAGTCTCTCTTTTTCTCTCAGATTGTTTTTTTCCCTCTCTTCGACGTTTAATTCTTTAGAAGTGGAGTTTAAAGTCTCATTCAATGTCATTTTATCGTTTCTTTCATGAGTTAATTCTATTTCACACTAGAAAGAATCGCGGAAAAGTTCATTTAAAAAAAATATTTGATCATTTTTAAAAATTTAATATTTAACTTGTTATTAATTGTTGTATTAATTTTTATTATTTGATTTTACTTAAATTATATTTTGGTTAAATAACGTATAAATTTTATGTAGTACTTTAGTATTTTTTAATTTTCCTCTTTTTATTATATTTATCAATATTATTAAATTTTTATTATTTTAAATACATTATTTTAAATACATTATTTTATATATAAGTATTTTATTTGACAAATACAAGGTTTTTACAGAAAGCGAATAATTTCTAAATTGTAGAGCATATACAGAAGTTGTATAAATATATCTTCATTTTTCTGTAAAAAAAATTAAATTTTTACGAGATTTAATATCACTTTATACTCTAATATAGTTTTGTAATTTTTAGTCTGGCTGAAGATTTCAAGATTTTTTTATATCATTTAATAAAGAAAAGCACAAAGAAGAAAAACTTTTTATCTTTCTTTTATGAAAAACTTTTTATCTTTCTTTCTATTATTCTTCCCATTTATTTATTTTGACAAAAGACGCTATCACTTGTAATTATTGTTCGTAAATATCTCTCAAAATCTCTCTTAAAAATATTTATTCAATTAAATGTGTTTTGCACATTTTTCAATCAAATTTTTATTTTATTTTATTATTTTTTAATATCATATTCTTCTTTTTGTTTTATATATTGTGAAAATTCTTATATTGTTTTAATTTTTGTTTATTTTTACAATTTCGTTACTCTTTTATTTTATTGTTTCACACATTCACACTCCATTCTATTATTTTTTAAATCTTATTTTACCTATATTCATTATTTGGATATAATAAAAAATGTCCGGATTTTATGGATAAACGTTTCCCCGAATTCATAAATGAATCTATTGATATTGTATTTATTTTTTGTGTTTGCTTGTTAACGAGAGAAAAATAATCGATTCAATACTCTGTAGATTTTTAATAAAAAGACATTCACAAAATTGTTTGTACGGTACGTATTGTGATAATCAATTTCCTATTGTGAGCATGATCTCGTTATTATGAGGATGTGAAACATTTTATGTCCTTTTTTTAAAAAATGAAAAAAGAGAGTAGTATTATTTATAAAAAAGAAGTGGTTATATCTGTAAGTATATTGAAATAAATAAAAACTCGTTATTTTAACTTAAAATTATTATAAAGGCTATTAAAATTCATTTTATTATGAAATATAAATAGAAATTATATTTTTGAAATTTGAAAAATTTACATTTGAGTTCGTTTTATTATTTGAAATATTAATAATTTTAAAAATATATTTTGGATTGGAGAGACTATTGTGTAT
>NW_012130069.1:6134737-6136889 GCF_000143395.1 Atta cephalotes | reverse complement strand
TATATATATATATATATATATATATATATATATATATATATATACATACCAGTTAACTAGCGACAAATGTATGAGCTAATAAATGAAGTTTTTATTTTCTTGTTTTCTTATAAAATCGAGCATCGCATTTTTTATTATGTATGTTTTCTGTTAAAAAAATTCTGTAAAAAAAAATGTTGCAATCCATAAAGTTAATTTGAAAATTTTTTTTATGCACTGTAATTCGTGGTAGTTTTTATCACGCATTCCCTTAATTTACAAAGTCATTTTCTTTTAATGGTTTATCTTAGTCTTTCAGTATTTGTAATTTATACGTTATCATATAGAAATAATATTCCATAATTATATCTTTGATTATTGTATGCTTGCATTATTATTGCATTGTTACTACAATGATATATGCAGAGAAATACGTGATTTGAGGAAATCGTATAATTAATTTGTCATTAGCCTATTAATATCGCATGAACAACAATCAAAATCCGAATTACCAAATTTATGCTAATTATCACTACAGTATGCTAATTATTAAATACATCTATGTAAGGTTACGTTGTCATTGTGCTAATTATTAAAGATCTACGTTAGTTATAGCAATATACGTTAGTTATAGTGTACTAAATCTGACGTACAATTTAAAACTAATTTGAAATTTCTATAATTAATTTCACATATAAATCTTTAATGATATAAAACAAAAATAATAACGCAATTAAAGCAGGCGAAAGTGTTCGGAAAATTAAAGTTAAGCGAATGGCATTTGCTATTAGGTATTCGATCTCATTTGCATCAATTATATATAATTTGGTACGTCGTGATTATTTAAAAGTAGCCAATTTCATTTGAACGCTTATGCATATTAAATTTCTTCTTGGAATATTTTAATAAATCAATTCATTTCTCTCTTTCGTTATTCGCGGTAGCTTCATCGATTTCTTCTCTCGTCATTGAGCGGGTTCCCTATTAAAGCACTTGTCAGGTTTCCCTCACGTGCATTATGCCCATGTTCTTCCAGATAATCCTTTGAATCATTCTACATTATATATCCCTTGTGATTCATCAAGTAATTAATATCGAATGTATTAATTATTAAGTAACTATTACAAATTTTTTTACGAACATATCTTATTTCGAAAATCTATCAAAGTAAATTTCTCTATTTTACTCATTTATATTAATTATTACATTTTAATTGAATTTATATTAATATCTCCTTTATATTAATAACTTAATCTTTCAAAGTATTGTGAAAATTAATAGTAATATCAAGAGTACTTTTATTCATTAATTTTAATAATACTAATTTTAATAATACTATATCTGACATTATATCGCATATATGATACAGGTATATGTCCAAAATAAATATTCTAAAAGCAACTCTGGAATATTTTTATTAATAATTAAAACAAATTATAAGAAATTAAATAAGAAAATGATAATTAATGTCTGGGAGGTTTATAATTTTCAAATTGATTTTCTTTTTCTTCTTAATTTAAACAATAAAATATATGTAATAATTTTTTATACAAAAATGTAAAAAAATGTATATATAAAATATACATGTATAAAATATATATTTGATTTTATAATTAAATTCATAATAATATTATCCTTTTTTGTATTTGTGTAATTTCATATAATATACGATAATTGTATTTTTCAACACAATTATCGTATATTATATGAAAATTTTCAACAAAGGATTTATTCATATAATATCATATCAATTAATCACGCAATAACGGTAAATGCGCACTCGCTTTACACACTTTAGTCGAGGTAATAGGTTAGTGAAAGAAATTCGAAGCAGCGTGGCAGTGGAGCAAATAGAACCCGGTTAATATCGGCACGAATGAAAATCGTGCCCCGAATTACAACGGCGCTGCTTTAAGTTCCAGTGTTTGCAGTGTTTGCGACGAAATGCCGTCGATTGCGAAAGATTGAAAACTTTGCTGTTAGTTATAAAAACTTGTCATATAATAAAAAAACATGTATCCAATTGATATATTGTTTGTGAAATATATTTGTATAAAATTATGGCTAATATTTTTGATGTCCTCTTAAAATAATGATGAAATAATAATGAAATAATATAATAAAAAATTGTATGTACACACATATATATATATATATATATATATATATATAT
>NW_012130069.1:6131337-6134717 GCF_000143395.1 Atta cephalotes | reverse complement strand
ATAGATAAAATAACTTGTTGGATGTATGAGATATTTCATCTGAAAGAAATCTGACGCGATGGGGCAATTTAACGTCGACAAAGGACTGGATATAAGCTACGGTTCTCAGCAGATATCTCGCTCGCGATGTTGATGGTGGTGATTCATGAGTTATTCGCCGTTTTAGTAGGGTCCACAAAACCTATCCCGAAGCAAGAAGTCTCCTATTCTTCGTGATATCAAGCACTATATCGTGCACTAACCGATGTCATTATCTCTCAGTCAGATAATTTCAAAATGCACGTCATTTCAACGATTCTCTCCGAGAGGGAACGAGCAGGAACTAAGAGCAAACTATGTCACAATCTTCATTTCAGTGACATACGGAGTAATTCATTTGAGTCACGTACGGAGTAATTTATCAGAAATAGAATATCTTCTCTAACTCTTTTAGATTTGAAGATATGAAGAAATGAAATTTGTATAAGTTTGCGAAATGCAATACGTAATGCAGCAAAAATTTTTGTAAAGCTAAAGCTTAAAAGTTTAATTAATTTTGATTAATGTCACTTACTTAAATTTTATTTTTATAAATTTGACAAATAAAACTCATGAAAAAAATATTTTATTTTGCTAAGAAAAAAAGATCCATTTGAAAAATAGACAAAATTTCTATATACGTACATTACAAATATACATGTTATTAACGCTTACACACACTCGCATGTGTGTATTGATTACTAGAAAACACGTTGATAACATCGATAACGGGTGTTTTAGAAATAACATAAATGTCTTATAAATATGCTAAAATGTAAACAAAGTTTGAATATAATTTTGCCGCTCGAAATATTTGTGTGAAATAATTTATCTGAGCATTATCTTGTTTTTCCAATATTATAATAATTATTTTAGTCTTTGTTCATCAGAAATATAATAATATATAAATTGTATGTTTATCAATTATATTAGGTGTAGTAAAAAGAAATCCATTATTTTTCCATTCAATTTCATGACAAAAATAATGGATTTCTTTTTACTACACCTAATATTGTGGATTAAAACAACTCGAATTGCTTTCGTCGGGAAAAACAATTGTATTTATGGAATTAAATTTTTTTCGTATCATCAACGATTATTTTGAAAAATCGAAATTTCTTACTGAGACTTAGGATTGCAATTTTTCATTAAGGGAAAAGACCTCGTTTTTCTTCCTTATCGTTACATGTACGTCGTTGATCGTCATGTAACATCCATTCGTCACCATTTACAGCAATATTGTGGAAAACTCGGTGTAGAAAAGAAATAAAGGAAAAGGAGAGCTTGAGGAGCTTTCTATACAATGTCATTTTCCAAGAAGATGCTGATGACAAGTGAAGCGTAATATAAAATATATGAGAAACACAAGATGGAAGCTGACTTTTACGTGGTCAGGAAGTTCTTTCAAAGCAAGCCGGATTTTCTTTAACGAGTTCGTTTCGAGGGTTACCCTCGAGAATTCAATGTCGATAAGCGGATTTATTTATATTGAATCCAAATGAACACGTGAATTCATGACTTTTTGGACGAGGATTAAATATTTCGAAATCGAAAGCGAAATTATATTTTATTAAAAAAAACATTTCGACATATTCTCGAATAGTTGGGAAAATATGATGGGAAAATATGACGCATTATATAGAAAAGCTTTATATTTTTTAAATACTTATATTTTTTAAATACTTATATTTTCAAATGTTCGCTTTTAAATATTTTGAGAAGACAAAGTTTTGAGATAATAAATTATTTATGTGTCATATTTTTTGCACTTTTTGGAACATTTTCGTACGTTTGCGTGTACGGTAATTACTATAGTGTCCTCTCGCAAGTTGATCGATCTTAGAGCTATTGAATTTCGCGTGCAAGCCAACATAGCGCGGTTTGCGGGTCACGTGTCTAGTGGCAATGATCAAAAGATCCATTAGGCCTCTATGGTGACCGTTGTGATTACAGCGACAGAGCGCACGATATCACAGCTTGATCACTACGCGGAAACTACGGTAGATAATTTGCTTTGTGGCAGAGAGAAACTCTTCGCTGCGAAATTTCGTTGACGTTCTAAATTATTCTTGTCGCATTCAGTATTTTAATAAAGCAACAAGAAATCCCGTTTTATTTTAGATTTTATTAAGTTACGGTACATTAATTAATTAATTAATCTTTTTGAAAGAATTTATATTTTCAAATCGTCATTAGTCAAATCGTCGTCTTTTGTTTAAATTATTACAATTCATATGATGCATAACAGTAAAAATTATGTGCCTCCTTTTTTTATCAAATTCATTCATTTCACTATATAATCTCACTAAATTTCTTGGAGTGAAATCTCCAAGTAAGAAAAAAAAGAAAGAAAAAAATACGGTCATTTTTGGAGAAGAGTGAAAATTTTACTTTTTAAAAAAGAGTGACAATTTTCACTCCTTTTGAAATTTCAGTCCTTTAGAGTTGATTAAAAAGTGAAATATTTTCACTCTTCTCAAAAAATGATCATGTTTTTACTCTCTTAAAGTAAGATTTTACAAGAAATTTAGAGAGATTCCTGAAAATACAGTCAGTTACAATCTGTCTATTAATCATCATAATAAAATAACTGTCTGCATTTTGCATGGTATTTTTGATATTAATCATACATGCAGTTTGCTAAAGTAAAAATTTAGTTAAATACAACATTTTTTTCAGACTTATATATATGTACTCTCTAATTAAGTTTTTAAATATTTCAATAAAATTGTTGTACTGTATACGTTGTGATAAAATCGTATCGAAAGATGATCACGAGGAAAAAATTCGAATATACAAATCCAATAAAATATATGTATTATTAATGAACGATTTTTATTTTCATAGTTTTTTATTTTCATTACTTCAGTCACTCAATTTATGAAATAACATATAATTCCCATTTTTATATCGCTTCCATTTGCAAGTGAAACGAATAAATTGTGTGAGATATTTACTTCGATAGAAATAAGTCAATAAGTTGTCTCGCGGGAATTAATAAACCGCAAGTGCTGACAATCGGGCTAATTGTTTGTAGAAAATAATCGTGTTTTGATGAGTAATGTCATGATACACGGAGCGTACATTTGCCGATTTGACTATCGCTGTTCGAATGACAATACGACACGCGGCTATCTTGCATACATTGTAACGCATGCTGTTACTGATCAAATTATATTGTCAAGGCTAGCCAACTTCGTTTTGTGTTACAAAAATGTTTAATTTTATTACGAAATAAATGTGATCGAATAATTCCGCTTCTTGTATTTTAAAGTCTGATAAGCAAATTAATATAGATTTTACGCTATGTTTTGTGGATTAGTTAGCATCCGCATAAGACAATGATTGACAATGATTGATGT
>NW_012130069.1:6118925-6130181 GCF_000143395.1 Atta cephalotes | reverse complement strand
GTACACACATATATATATATATATATATATATATATATATAAATGCAAATTGAAAGTTGTAGATTATAAGTTAATCAAATGCGAACAAAGTTAATCAAATGTTCCGCAAATCTCCAGTTTTTTAAATTTGTAAATAAATCCATTAATTATTGGGACATTAATACATGAAATTAATATGTAATTAGTATTATTATGTAATAAATATACGATTATAATAGTAATCATTTGATAATTTAATTAACAATTAATATATAGAGTTATTTAATATATATAGGGAAAGAAGACAAGTTAATGTTATTGTAATATGTCCTTTATAATTTAATAAAGCGACAAAATAATTTAGTAATTCGATTAGTATTATTATCCAAAATAATAAATGTTAAATAAGAGAATAATACAAAAACCTATTATCATTTAAAGTCCTTCATTTAATTTTGTTTAATTATTGATAATAGAAATATTCGGCTGCAATTAAGCGATGCATTGAAGAGTTAAACATTTCTTTGATCTCCTGACAATTCGAGATTCAAGATAGGTCGAATTGTCGTCTGCGTAGCAAATAGAGTGACACAACAATCGCGCGAAACTCGAGAACCACTATTGTAAAATCGCAGTGCCGGATCGTGTTACGCAATAGGAAGTCTCTGTTTAAGTTACAGCCAATGGGAAAACGAAACATCGAGAACGAGGAAAAGCGGAAAAAGAATCCTATGTTGAGAGTTTGAATTAACCTTTTGAATTTGCACTTTTTGCAATTAAGAATTTAAAGATTAGACGATGTAAAATTTGCGATAGAAGATTTCATTTTCGCAAATTATATCATCCTGACATTTAAAGAAATATTTTTTAAATTAAAAATAAACGAATCAAAATAATGAAATAACAAAATAATAAAACAAAAATAAAATAATTTTAAATATATTGAAAAAAATTACTAAATTTGATTTAATATTTGTTTGAATGATACTATTGAAATATTTACTAAATGTAAATATATATTTTTATTTAATTTAAGTATAATTTAATTTTAAATAAATGTTTATTTACTGTAGTGTGAGTAAATATTTTGTTAGTATTATTCAAACAAACATTTAATAAGATTCAGTAATTTTTTTCAGTGTACATACACAGAATGTAACTGAAATCATAATATTTTTTTTTAGTATTCAATGAGTAATACAAAATGTCTAAAATCGATATAAGTAAGATAGCTTTAAGATATCTTTAAGAATTATTTAGAAAAAGTCACTCATTCAAGTATTAACAGTGCTCAATAGTGCTTGTTTGACTTCAGTGATCGGACGAGACTGATAGTTTCCAATGATCTGGAAGTTGTCTTATTTAAGAAAAATCTTTAAAATATTTTACAAAGAACACGGAAAGATATTTTAAAATTGTTTTATATATTGATTTTATTCGTTTATTCGAAATTAATATCTCGTTAACTATTGTGAAAATTGCAAAATAGTAGAGAAGTTTTTGACTTAGTTTTTTATTAGGAATAGCATTATATGATTATAGTGAGCATTATTTTAGTTACGCTTTATATATTATATGTATTTACTCTTGTTTTATATAAATATTTATTAATATTTCTCATTAAAAATTTTCATTATCAAAAACAAAATATTAAAAACCAAATCACTAGACAAGTAGCAAGAATTATTAGAAATTTTCAATGACCTTTAAGATTTTTTAAAAATAATAAAATCTTGTTTCATGTATCCGTATCATGTATAAATTGTCACATTTACATCAATGTAAATCATCATTAAATTTTTTTATTATGAGTTGAAATGAAATAGTACTATAATAAAGCAATAAAAACAATGCATCACTTGTATTTCTCATTGTCACTAGAGCAACACCATTTTCATTCCAATCGCCGTGATATATTCGGTGGTACGAAACAGTCATAAACACACGTTGCATATAATCGAATTGCAGCTCTATTCGCTATCGTATATATGTTCAATCTTGAACACCATATATACGTGCATCCTAATAATTTTCATTTGTGTGTGCGAATGCCACAGTTTCTGAAATATGAAACGCTGTAACACTGTGGATTTATCCAACAGATTTGGTTCAAAACCAGAGCTATTTGAATTGAGCTATTTGAACATTTTAACATTAAAAATTTTTGGTTTACATTTATTACTTATTTATTACTTATTTATGTTAATTTAACTTAGTTAGTTACTTAACTTATTTATGTATTAGTTATTTATGTATTAATTATTTTGAATTATAATAGAATTATTTAATTACTTTGTATTTTAAACAAATAAATTATTTAACATTCAGTAATTTATTACTTTATAAGAGTATTTATTCAAATGTACTTATTTAAGTAGATATTCAATAAAATTATATATTTTTATATTCTTATATATTTGATTTTCTATATTAACTTTTTCAATTTCTCTTATTTTCAACAAATAATCCGTTTACGTGACTCATTCTATATCTCATAGCTCATGTCATAGTTTAGAGAAATATAATGCTAAAATAAAAGAGCAAAGAAAGCGGAAGAAAAAAACATAAGTAAATGTCACAATGGAAACTTCCACGTTGCAAGACTATTGTTTCCGTTCTGTTTCATTAACTGAGCAAATAAAAATATCGAGAGTTAACTGATTTTACCAGAGTATATTGCCGCCGGCAACACAATCGGAAACACGCACTTACAACATTGCGTCGGTCAGCCGCATAAGTAAGCGACAGAATTATATCTGTAGATAAAATTGCAAGTTTTTCCAGAAATTTCTTCGTTGTATAATATTTGCTGTTGACAGAATAAATTTCATTGTTAATAGAACGCTTGTTAATAGAACGAAACGTAATTTCACTAGATGCCTCTGATATAAATGAATTCTTTGATTACGACTCAAATGCAATTTCTTAGTAATAAAAAATCAAAATTTTTTTTTATTCTCTTCGTAGAATATCTGGATAATTAAACTTCTATTAGACTAAAACATTCTATTAGAGATAATTAATTCTGTGTAATATATATATATATACATATGTTTTTATATATAATATTAAGAACTTAAAAAAGTTTAAAAAAGTAAAAGCATATGTTAATTACAATGTTAATACAATATTAAGACATTATTAAAAGCAAGTATTTATTGAAATAATGAATTTAAACAATTTAGTTCCATTATTTCAAGTATTGAAATTCCATTCAATGACCTCCAATCGTTATTACTGAAATCTTATAAAACATCTCACAATATAAAAGAAATATATAAACAACAAATATGCATATTTTTCCATCCAATTTTTATACTTGTTTATGTAAATTTATATTTTTTAACAGTTTATAATTTATCGCGATATTAATTTAAAAAATGTTATCAGAAACATTATGCCTTCGAAAAGAAATATTAAGAAAAGGCACACACACACACACACAAGTTTCCCTTTGATTTTGATGAGTTTTTAATCTGTTGTTTTGTAGACAAAAATAAACAACACGTATTTTTTTATATGTCCTTTTAAGATTGAAACACTCCTTAGAAAAAAATTGATTTTTTTTTAATAGCGAATATTGTTGAAACTATGAGAGACAAAAAAAAAAGTTTGATATAAAAATTAAATGATTTTAAGAATATTTTAAAATAATGATTTTTAAACAATTTGTTTAAGTAAAAAAATTTTATTTATAAAAAGTAATTTTCAAAAATTATTTAAAATTGTAATTATTATATATAAGTACTCTTAAAATAAAACCATTCAACTTTTATTAAAAAAAATTTTTTTCTGTTTAAAATAGAATTTAATGGCTTCTTGGCTATATTGTATGCTGAAGAGAAATAAATTTTATTCATTTTTTGTCTCTTATAGTTTCAATGATATTTGTTTGAAAGAAAAAAACTCGATTTTCATTTTAAAGGATGTTTCTTTCAAAATAATAGGGGACGTATAAATATATATATAAAAATTCGTATCACTTATTTTCGTCTACAAAAACATATCAGTTCATCAAAAGTTCATCATCGGAGGATATTTGGATTCCTTTTCTCGTAAGATATTAATTTTAATACCGAAATAATTATTTCAAGTTTTCATTATTATACGTGCGATTTTATATGTGGTATAATAAATGCACATAGATTAACTAGTCTCTGATTTTAAGAGACACATAAGAGAGAATTATTTGAAATTGGCAAAGATACACGTGAATTACACAGTAATTACAAATCCTGTATAATCTCTAACGGGAGACTGCGTCAGCGCATACATTATACATATATATGATAAAATAGTTATACATTATACATGATAAAATTTATACATTATAAATTTTTATACATTATAAAATTTGAAATCCTGATGACGTCTCGATTCACTTCTTTGTATAATGTGAAAAAACTTTAATTTGAATATTTTAGTTTATTTTAGACATGTTGTATAACTATTTCCCACACATATAGCTTTCTTATCTCACTAATTCCTTAAATTAAAATTAAATTATGGAGAAATGCATATATTTTTTTATTTAATCTTAATTGCTCGAAATTTTTTTTTGTTCAGGATATGAGAAACTGCCGTATCGGGATCACTTAACCGCAAAAAGCACTAGAGAAAAAAATAAAAGATATGAAAAATGCGAAAAAATGAAAAGTACAATGAGGTCTCGGAGAGATGCAGAAGTCGCGGAAAAATATATGAAGCACGAGGAAAACTGTTATTTATGACGAGAGCTTTAACTCCCGCTTGTTCGATGAATTTTTCGAAAAATACGTAACAGTCCTGAGTTATTATTACTTTTATTATTTATTATATTATAAATTTTTAGCATTTTTAAGTATTGATTTAAAAAAATAAAAAAATAGAATTAATATCGAACGTTTTATATAATTTATATACAGGATGTTTCAGACTCAACATACCATCTGTTAATGGCAGATTCTAAAATCATTTTGAAATAAAAATTCTAATCCCAAAATGTCGAAGCTATAATAATTTTTGAATTATAATAATTTAAAACTAGCAAGTTATATCGTTTAAAATTCAGGTGTGATACAACGTAAAGTGCTAAAAGTAAAAGCTAATAGTTGCTTTTTGTCAATATTGATATAAATATTACGTAATACGTAGGCGAAGATAAAATTATTCATATATAAATTATTCTAATTCTTGATGATCATTATATTAAAAAAAATATTTAGTCTGGACAATTATGGTATTAGAATTTTCGTTTTAAAATGACATTAAGAATTTGCCATTATTATGTGATGCGTCGAATTTGAAACATCCTGTATATACAGAAAAGAATATGATTAGGAAAGAATTATATTCAATAGTAACAGAATTAAATGTTAAATTCGTGTACAGCATCAGAATATTTGAAAAAAATAATATTTTGAAGAGAAGGAAGAATTGAGAAATAAAAACGAATCACTGTACATCGATTTTTTTCTATTTATTCATGATAAGTACTTGCCTATTACATTCTATAAATTCTCTTGTGCTCGCGAGTGTACATCTTTTTTGCGCGTCGGTTTTTTGTAGCATGTCTCGATTTTTGTGTCTCCATTGTGCTTTTATCTCCTTTGACTTTCTGAACATGAAGAAAAAAATCTTGTAATATGCCTATGAAAGCGCACTCATTCGTTAAAATAAAATACGTTCCAATTTTATAAATATAATCTTGATTCTAGAAATATTTCATGTATTATACGACATATTGAATTTTAGACAAGAATAATTGCAAAAAAATATCTCTATATATCACAAATAGAAATATTATAAATTGAAAGAGTATTATATATATATATGCACACACACATATACATATGTATATAGAAATATCGATTTCTCTAATCATATAAAGAATACTGAAATTTTATGTAAGATACATATGATCGCAATCAATGTTATGCAATCAAAATCAATTTGATATTCATTCCTATTTTCTTTTTGTAAAAAAATACAATTATATTTTAATCTTTTCATGTACAATATAACTGTCTTTCAAACATAATTAATTTTTTGAAAGAAAATTATTTCACATCATTAGTTAAATAAAACATATTAATAATGCCAATTAAAAAATTCCGAAAGATTGTATATTAAATAGATAATTTTTAGTGAAAATATTAAAGAGAAAAATAATATAAAAATATTAAAGAGAGAAATAGTATAAAAAGTAAATAAGAAAAAGGATAAAGAGATTTATTGTTAATAAACATAAAATGTGTGATAAAGTAATTATTATAAATTATTATAAGATAATAGAAATTATTATAAAAGCTTTTCTTTTTAGTATACCTAATGGGAAAATAGAGATAATATTCTTTATATAAATCAAATGATATTTTTCCATCCATAAATAATCAATTGAACAACTCGTAACGTATGTAAAATATTGTAAGAAAAAATTCCAGAGATATGGTAAATACTCTTATAAGTATATCGTATTAATGTATATAATGTATATAATTAATATATATAATGTATATAAGGTATATAATGAGTGTATTTAGACTCTAAATGATCTCTGCCAACGTTCCTATCAAAATAGTCCTTAACCCCAAAGTCACATATACTTTACAATACAACTTATACAACGCGTGCTATATTCCATCGAGAGCACAATCTAAATAATCCTTGGCCGAGGTTGGACGTCGCGACAAATCATGGAATTCGACGTTATTTTCTGAATCGCTCAAAGCGAGCAACAATAACTTGAAACACGTATGCGTGACAATATCTAATGCAATGAAATAATTAAATGGATGATATTTAAAAAAATTATTCGTATTTCGGTGCGACAGGTTAAAGTGATATTGATGATTTACAAAGCATGTGATTGTGACAGTGCTTATTGTATTGTGTATTTATTGTGTATAAAAATTACATATGTACTATACAATTAATACTACAACTTCTGTATTAACTCAGCTGACAAACATCAACTAATAATAACATAAGTTATATACTGTTAGTTATGATTTTCCACAACAATATAACTGTGATATAACACACAGTATTATAGCACAATTATATTGTTGAGTGAAAAATTATAATTTATTGCAGTTATATCATTGCAGTTGGTGGCTGCAAATAAATCATCCAATCATCACTGTCAATTATAATATTGTCTTTGAGGAACATTCCGATTGAATTTTATTTTATAGCAATCCATTTAAAAAGAGCGTATGACAAATAAATTTTTGTTTAAGAATCATTATGTCAAAAACTTTTGAACGAGTCAGCAAAAAGGTTCTTCTCTTATGACACATTATATAATATAAAGAATCTTACATTAAAGAACGACATATTTAACGATAAGTGCCGCATAGCTAAAAGATTCAAAGCTATTTTTCTTTGCATCCACCTGAAAGGATCGAAAATGTTGCAAGAAGCAATCATAAAAAAAATTTAAGATTGCAGCCAAACATGAAAGATATGTCAAAAGTTATGTTGGCCAAGTTGTTATTAAACAGAAACATATATCCAGATAAGAAATATATTATGATTGTAACATATCTATGTTACTTAAATTTAACATATGTCCACATATGATATATTTTGACAATAATTTTCATCATAAACAAATTCGTAATCACTGTTTTTAGAATATAATTTCTGTTACAAGTGTGATAAAGTAATGAACTGATTAAAATAACATTTAACAAAAATTGCAGTGTCTTCTCAATATCAGGTGTGTACTACTTAATTATACGTGCGCGCGTACTATATCTCCGTGCAATCATGTAAAGTATATTTTTTGTTTTTCTAAATTGAGCAATCAGGACTGGCTCTAACATCTAGATTTAGGGATTTAGGGATTTAGAAAGTTCGAAGAAACCATTTTTCGACCGTCTTTTCCTTAACGAACCGGCGATAAATAATGGCATCGTGATAAAACGCGACTAGCATCTATTATTCAGTAGCAGATCTCTGTTTCTCTCTCGATCCTCGATAAATTTCTCGACTCGAAAGTAACACAAAGCCATGAACCAAAGGTGGCGATTCGACTGGAATTTCAATGAGCGTTTACTTCGTTACTTCGGCATTTTCCGAGAGAGAAACTGATACACTTTGACAGGTTAAGACTGTAAGATGGTTTGTAAACTCATACAAACGATTCATCATACAAAAGGAATAAGATAATTATGTGGGATAATTTGATACATATTGATGTTTTCATTACTTTATCTTTGTATTACGAATTATCGATTAGAAGATCAAGGTATAATATTAATAAGGGTAAATAACTAAGGAAAAAAGTCAATGTACACAGATTGAATGAAATCAATGAATTAATAAACAAATCATTGAAATATCAGTATCATAATAAATTTAACTGGAAAAATCGATGTAACTTTTTGGCTCTTTTTGAAATATTTTTACACATGTACGCGCAGAATGCTGTATATTATGTACAGGGCCTAGATACTCGCTCGATGGCGAAGCCATTTTCGCTAAAGGCGCACGCGTTATCGTGTTATCGACGATAGCTAAAATGCCATTTTCTACGTGCCTGCATCTTGATAAAACGGGTAACAGTAACAGCATGTTACGCGGGCGGCAACATGCAATTCCCTTCGTAAAATGATTTCCACGAAAGATCGTGACGGCCGCGACGACAGCTTAAAGCTGATAATTTTTGTCACATTGCGAAACATCACTCTCCTTCCGCTTTTATAATCGTGTATGTATTACACGATTTATACAATTCCAACTGCATGAAAAAAGAAAAACAAATAGATAAATAAAAGAAATCTCTCGCAGATAAAATTGTAGATTAAATAAACAAAATATAGGAAATTTTTATTTACTCTTACATTTTATCATATTTATGTATTAAATTTGTCTATTGTGTCGTTTCTTTTTTTTGATTTCATTTCATATATAAAATATAAATTTATTGTAAAGATATCGACAAGGCTCTTTTTACTTTATCTTCCGAAATAAGTGCAACAGTTTTTCAATCGATTTCAATAATGCTCTTTTTTGGTCAATCGCCAAAAGTATTATTTCTTCTCTTTATTGTCCTCTCTTTTATTGTCGGTGGTAGCGGATGCTCACGAATGACAAGTAGACAGAAAAGAGTGTATTAAAGCCTTCAGAAGTCTGACGATCGGCAGCCATCACGTATAGAGAATCTCTTGAGCTCAAAACTCTTAGAAAGTTAAATTGCTCGTGAGGAACTCCTTCCAAAATCCATAGAAAGAAATAACGAACTGAAAAAAAAAGAAAGTTATATACTTTTCTAATTTTAGATTTTCTAAACTTAAAACATGAAAAAATTATCATAAATTAAATTGTAAATGAAAACTCGTTTGCAACTTCGTTTCCTTCATTACGAAAATAAAAAGAAATACAGCATTTAAATAAAATCTTGTTTCGTCGATTTTCATAAATAAACAAATAATATATTATTAAATAAGTGAATCAAATAAATTAATTAATTAAATAAACGAATATTATTAGCTATAGTAATTTTAGCTACAGTAATTTTTAACTTACATAAATTAAACAAATTAAATTTAACTTAAATAATAATACAATTGTGTAATTTGATTGTTAAAGATAAATTATTAGTAGTTAAGATAAATTAAAAGTAATTTAAAAAAAATAGAAATGATAAAATAATAATATAAAAAGAATAAAATAGAACAGAAAATTATATGGTATATGTAGTGTAGTAATAAAATAATAAGATATAATATGATATTAAGTATAAAAAATTTATATAGAAGACAACATCAATATTGTTTTCATACGAATATATCTTCTTTCATTTTTTATACGATTTTTGATATAAGAAGGCGAGATCGGCAGATACTAGAGATGTAAAATAGTCCATATATCTTTAATCCGAGATTAACTTTTTACGAAAAGAAATTACTGTAAAAATTTTCACTCATCTGGAGCTTCTCGAGGGAAGAGTATCTTCCATATTCTGTCATAAATTTTTTTGCTCTCAATTCTTGATATATCGCCAACAAAGGATATCGTAAAAAAATATAAAACTGTAAATTTGAAACAAATAAATTGCCATACGTGTGTGTGAACACATGAAAGTACTTTGATGTATAAAATGAAATCTTTCGATCTGTCAAAATAGATCATTTACACGAATAAGTTTTTCTTTAATTCATTATTCGAAATAAAATTTTATTCCTATTATAATATCTAATTGTAAAAATCTCTTACAGCAGCAGAGAGAATGATGTATTATATATTTCAATCCTTATTAATTTATTTTAATAAAAAATTATTTTATAAGAGATTTTTATAAAATATCTTTTTATTATTTATTATTAAAAAGCCAATTCAGACAAAGAAACATAGAAATTTGTAAGAAGTTGCACATTAGTTTATTAATGAAACCGAAAGATAAAATTTAAACATTTATAAATCATTAAAAAGATGAAATTTAATTATATTGATTATGTTATATGATTATATTATATTATATTATTTAAGAAATATGAAAATAGAAAGTTGTTATTATAAGAATTTTCGATAAATATGTCACTTGCTAATGAGTGCTACGTTAATCTTGCACTTAACGTCTGCTATCGTCGAGCGAATCTATTTCGGACTAAGTGCACCATTACGGAGAGCTGCATAATACGACACAATGTACGTGCTGTAGCATCCGTTAAGTTTTAATTAACAGGCGAGAGCGCGGATAATGCGTTCCGGCAAGATGAAGTATTTCCGGTTCACTCGTATATACTTTTATTTTTCGTTATATCAAGAAGGAGAGTTCATACGAATAATCGATATGTACTCCCGCAGGTGCTATTAGAACTTCGTGCGATGCATACAAGGCGATAAATTAAATCGAGTGTACAATAATATACGTTAATTATGGATGTATTCATATAAAATTAAATCACCATTTCATTAATTAAACATTCAGAAATTTATTTAATAGGTACTTTTTGAAATAACGTAATGTAATTACCAGCTTTCTTTCTCAAATTGTGTTTAATTATCTGTACATATATATATATAATATAGTATATGCATTTATAATTACTCTGTTCAACAAAACATTTTGCGAGCACAAAAATAAGAAATATTGGAGAAATTTTATTGCAATTAAAATTAGATATGTTGTTAGAATTTTTAATCTTTAAAAGAAGTTTACTGTATCTGTTATGATTCAAAAGATAATAATTCATAATTACTATAGATCTACATGATTAATATAAATTGCATAAAAAATGGATTACTTTAGTTCCATATAATTTTTATTGTTCCTTTATTTAATTTCCT
>NW_012130069.1:6115014-6118905 GCF_000143395.1 Atta cephalotes | reverse complement strand
ANANATACTTATTACTATATATATATATATATATATATATATATATATATATATATATATATATATATATATATACCTGTCTATGTACGATTAAGTTTTATTACATGCTTAATCATATTTGTTGTTATTAATTTATTAGATGATAATACCGGATATATATTAAGACATTTTTAATAATACAATTTTTAAAAATACAATAAAATTTTTAATAATACAATAAAATTTAATTTAAATCAATCACAATTAATAGTGCATTAATTATGATTTATATTTCTTTATATTTATTCTTTATATATATTTATTATATAAAGAATATTTATATATTTTTTTGTTCTGAACACATCATAACTTCCTCTTTTTTGTAATTAAAATTATGTAATAATATTTTTCGTAATAGTGTGTGTATTTAAAGTATATCATTGAATATCGATGTGTTTTAAATTCTGGACTCTTCTTAGCAGAAAAAAGTTTTGAAATTTTTTGATATTATTCATAAAGAAAGATAACACGTAACGTAAACAATATAGTCTATTATGTGTAAATAGTATATCTATTGAACTTCTAACGTAATTTTAGTACAAGCTCTATCTCGAAACTTGAGGCTGTAGGTCACTGCTTGCAGTTAGTGGTAAACAATATAGGTTTGGAACTTCGACAAGAGTTATACAAATTGCGGCGACGGTATTTTGAGTTAGTAATGTCTACACTGTCCATAAGTATTGTATAAAAGAAAAGTTTCAATTAATTGGCAGTACATTTTAATTATCTAATTATAATAAATAAAAGAATTTACAATCATTTTCTCTTTTTGCTTTTAAATGAAAATAATCAAATCTAAATTAAATTAAATGATACAAATACTTTTTAATATTCTATTAAGTTTTATTATGCTTAATCATATTTGTTGTTATTAATTTATTAGATGATAATACCGGATATATATTAAGACATTTTTTAATAATACAATAAAATTTAATTTAAATCAATCACAATTAATAGTGCATTAATTATGATTTATATTTCTTTATATTTATTCTTTATATATATTTATTATATAAAGAATATTTATATATTTTTTTGTTCTAAACACACTTCCTCTTTTTAATTAAAATTATGTAATAATATTTTTCGTAATAGTGTGTGTATTTAAAGTATATCATTGAATATCGATGTGTCTTAAATTCTGGACTCTTCTTAGCAGAAAAAAAATTTTGAAATTTTTAAAAAGGAAAGGATTAGAAAATTCCAAAATTTGTGCTATATTTCGAGATAAATATCGACGGATTCGTGCAATTCCGGCAATTTTTATCGCCGGAGATTTTTTTCGACATTGCCAGGATGAGAAAAACAAGTTCCGGCTAAATTTGCCGTCAATAAATCATTTCCTGTCGCTGGATCGCACCGAAACGGAACGCGTGTTATGTACAAACGATAACTTTATTTTTTTTGTTATTTCAAGCATCGCGATTGTAAATGGTACACCGTTTATAGAAAGTGTGAATAGAAAACAAGAATGAAGAGGAAGCGATGCAAAGAGACGTAATTGAATATCTTCGATTTTCTCGTTTTCGGTTGTTCTGGCCTCAATTTTAAATTCCGCGGAAATTTATACGACAGCATTTATGTGAAATCCATCCGAAAACGGGATACCGTAGAGAATTCTATGAAAATAACTGCGATTCTTTAATTGGTTTAAGTTTCGCGATTTATTATTGTACTGGATTTTTTTTGTGTGACCGAGCTACCAAAATAACTAGAAATTCATATTTAAATGGAATCAGATCAATAATTTAAAGAAATAAATTAATGAGTCTAATATAATAAAAAAGGAATGCTTGAAAAACTGAATAAAAATGATTAGTATTAACTTGATAGAAACGATTAATAAAAACATAATTTTTCAAATAAAAATGTTTTTTTTTGCAATAGATTCGAGATCGGTTCCAAACGCGGTTTTTTCCACGTGGATGAGTTTTATTTGGACAGTTCTTCTTTAGTAAAGCTTAAGTTAACTCGCGGATTAAAGCTACTGCGCGAATTACAGCGAAGCGTTTTAAATCGTCGTGGCAATCCCGAATCCGTTTTCTCCTTGGAATAAACTCGTTACGCAATTCCGCGCTTGACACACCGCCATTAATCTATCGTCGTGGCCCGTTCTATAGTGTAGCCAGATCCAGGCGAATTTCAGGTGCAGACATGACCATCTATTCTCTAGTCGTGAATAACATTCTGGTATTTCGAATGAAAATGAGGATTCGTCAGACAAGACAAATGTTGTAAATAAACGTTTCTCTTACATGTGATATTAATTCTCGTTCCCGCGATTATTTCGCTAAACATAATTCATACAATTTTAATCGTTTTAATAACTGTATCGTTTTAAGTAGTAAAATGAAAAGCAAATAGTTGCGGTGCTTCATGGTTTCATTAAATGCTAAAATACATCTTCAATTAATTCTGCAAATGTGCAGCTTTAAAAAAAAAATCGTGCAATGTATTATTAGTCTCCTGCCATATTGTCTTTTTATTTAAGATAGATACAATTTGCAGTAACATTCTATAATTTCTACAATCGGAAAATATGTCCTACGGTTTCTCTATAATGTATTCAACTGTAACAGCGATATTGTCATATGTTTTGAGACAATGTATTCGAGACAAGATATCCATTCTTGATTCTCGTCTCTTCCGCCAGTAGGACGAGACAAAGCGAAGCTTTCGTTGTCATCGGCATAATGTGTCCATGAAAGAACATGGTTGTAATCACAGAGTAGCGGCCTCGTTTTAAAGTTCCATCTGTTTTCTTAAACATCGTGGAACTTGAACCATATTTTTTGACAAATGTATTATTCAGGGGAAAGATCATAAGATAAAGCTGTAGTATCTAATCTACCATGAAAAATTTGTAGAAAATTTTTTAAAATAATTTAAAATTTAATTAGTTTATATAGTTTTATACTTTAATTTATTTTAATATCGCTAATTGTGTGAATTTCAAATCTTATTAATAATAAATAAAAATCGATGAAAGGTCTGTTCTCTCGCGTTATAAAAAAAAAACGTATAAAAATAAATCAGATATAAAATAAGTAATGTCATTAAATTCAGAAGTCGACGTAAAATTAAAATATTCAGTTTATGTAAATCTAGAGGTTTAATCAAAATATTCAATATTTCAATTTATGTAAATCTGGAGTTTTATTGAAAATACTTAATAATCTTTTATTGAAAAAATATAATAAATTTACATTATAATCATAAACGCAAAATCCGAGAAAAAGCATATCGTATAAATATGAGTTACACGGGCTTATCGATGACAAGCTTTACGTCACTGGTACATATAAGCTTTTATCACTCCTATTAATCGCGCGTAATTATTACACTTATGACGAATGCAATGAATCTCTCGTTATATTACCGGGAAATTCATTGTGAATACTATCGCGATTATAGATTATTCATGCAAGGAAGTTTAGTTATAATTAAATTTATATACTTTTAACAATATTAAATAATAATATAATTGACTACAATTTTGAATAATTAAAAAAATTAATTCGATTACAATCAATGAGGAAAATATATAATTTTTTACTCAGTATTTGCGAATATATGTGATCGACGAAATTCTCAGGTATCCAGCTGTCACATATCGCATATTTAATTATATTTATGATTGAAATGATATGATTTACAAGAAGTATATTGAAAAAATATTTATGAGATCCAGCAGTTGTTTAATATAATTATCCTCTGATATTCTTTTTCCAGAAGTTCCATTTCTTTGTAAGATCTTTTGAATTGACGAGAAAAGAGAGAGAGAGGGGGAGAGGGAGGGAGGGAGGAGAGAGAGAGAGAGAGAGAGAGAGAGAGAGAGAGAGAGAGAGA
>NW_012130069.1:6104401-6106428 GCF_000143395.1 Atta cephalotes | reverse complement strand
TATATATATATATATATATATATATATATATATATAAATGATTACTTACGTCTTATTTTCATTTTTCATATATACACATTATATAGAAGTATACGTATAAATAATTATTACATATATAATTTTTTGTATCAAATATAACAATAAATAGAAAGAAGAAAACAATTTTTGTTACATACATAGATTAATTAAAGACGACTTTAACTATTAGCTTTTACGTTATATCTATTTTATAATGGAAGATTAAAATACATTCACGGTCTGCTTGTTAAACATTCATTTAATGTAACTGCATAAGACGGACGATAAATGATCTTGCCATGGTAATCTTACGAAGGATATTTCACTACCGCTATCGCTATCGGCGGTCTTATTTCACGCAAATTACGATCGGACTATCCTTATAGCAGCGAAATATCGCGTATAACTATACAGCGGCTAAATGTATCTATATCGAGCGTAATGCGACTGCAAGTCTCGATTTAATGAAGACGAATATACTGCGCAAGGTTTCAGTGGAACCGCGAATTAATTTCGATTATAAGTTTTCAAATTGGCATCTGGCGATGTTTATAAAATTATAATGTCTATAAAAATGAAAAATGTAAAATGAAGAAATTAAAACGACAATAAGATTAAAAAAGAAATTAAACATTAACATTAGAATCAAATAATAATAATGAAATGCAAATAAATTGCAATAATAATTCTTGAAACTAAGATACGCATATCCCGACGCTTTGACAATGATGTTGTCTATAATTTTATAGTTTAAACCTGATAAAGTTTAAATGTAATAAAAATCTCAAATTTTGTGAAGACGATAAATATTTTTATCGACAAGAATGCCATGACTGTTTATTTGATAGAATCTCAGAAGTTTTCAATCTCTTCGTGCTCGTGTAATATCTAATTTAGCTTCAGCCAATGCTTTCCACGTTCTCCTATGCCGTAGCGAGTGTTTATGAAAAAAAAACTTAAGTCGAGAAGCATCTTCCAAGTTTGCTCTTGTTTCGAGAACGAGCGTAACTTGGAACGCAAGTTCGCAATTGAAATACGAGGTTCGTGTGATATTCTTTTTGTTAAAAGCCGTGGTTGCCGAGGTTCGTGAAGTAATATGGAAGTAATATCGAAGCTCTTCAGTTGATCTCGAACTTTTTAATTGAACTAACTTATATAAACAGTTTATTAGGTTACGAGATTGATTTTGGATTTATTTTTTAACAAACAATGAAGCATGTAAATTTAAGTTTAGTAGACTATGATTATAAGAAAAAAATTATTTACTGTGCTGATTGTAATTACCTATACCTATTGTATAATAATTATTTATATTGATTCAGAGACAATTTTACAACTTACATGATGTAAATATACAGTGAGTGCAAAAAGTATTCATAGAGAGAAAATATTTTTTAAAAAAACTTTATTTATCCAATGAGAAATGAATCGAATTGATGTCAATATCGATACGATGATTTCAAGAACCAATTCGATGTCGATTCGACATTTAATTGATGATCATTTCTTGCTGGGTAATTAATAATTTATTTATAAAAAATAAACTAGACTACTGTATGTTTCTTAAAATTATATGTACCAAAAAGACGTGTATTAATTATAGAAAATATATCATACAAAAAATAATCGAAAATTAAAAATTATATTGTTTGGATGTTCAAAAAGTATTCGTATAGTCGAGAAATTTAGGATCTAAAATCAAAATATATGCGAAGTTCGTTTGTTTATGTTAAAACAAAATGTATTCATTGTATAAAATTGCTAATTAATGTTTATTTTCTATAAATAATATATTTTTTATAAAAAATTTCCTTGTACTAATACTTTTTGCACTCACTGTGTGCGTGTGTATGTGCGTGCGTGCGTGTGTCGTGCGTGCGTGCGTGCGTGCGTGCGTGCGTGCGTGCGTGCGTGCGTGTGTGTGTGTGTGTGTGTGTGAGAGAGAGAGAGAGAGAGAGAGAGAGAGAGAGTGTGTGTGTGTGTGTGTGTGTGTGTGTGTGTGTGTGTGT
>NW_012130069.1:6096712-6103556 GCF_000143395.1 Atta cephalotes | reverse complement strand
AATCTATATGGACCCACACACAGACACACACACTTATAAATTTAATTTTTAAATTTAATTTTTTTATAAACTTGATTTCAAAATACAGAATTACATGATGTTTCTTTTAAGAAACAACCAACTATAATTCAAGGAAATTCATATAGAAATAATACGTTTTATGTATAATCTTAGCTTCATGTGTAATCTTAGCTTCTGCAAAGTTTACGATAAAGAAGACGCTAGAGTTCGATCGGAATATCAACTGCCGCATCTAACTAACCATAAGTAGAAGAGACGCGACTGTGGTCAGACACGCAGCACGACGTCAGCCGCTACTCGATAATAACACGTGTCACGAAGAGTTCGCCAATTTTGCCCGTGATGCATGAGATTAGCGTGATTGAGTTTGTGAGCGACATCGAGTGTAACTGATGACTATTATAGCGGCTTTTCGATCTTGTAGATCAGATAGGTTTATTTATTTTTATATAATATAGGTCTCCTCTCATGTTCTCTATTAATAAACGTTTATTAACATTTCGTTTATTAACCGATTTAATTTTGTTAGAGTGAAAAAAGTATATGTAATTTAAATTTTTAATTAAAAAATTTTGATTTATAACTTTTTATATTAGATTTTATCTTGAAATCTTAAATGCTTAAAATTTTAATTTGAAGCTTAGTGTATAATTGATACACTGTCAGTGTTTTTATATTAAAACTCGATAACAATATGATGATAAAAAAGACAAACAAGAATCGATTCTTTAAAATATAAACGTATAAAAATTATTAATAGGAGTTATATACATAATGAAAAATTGAGATATTATTACATGTTTCGGCTCTAGATCTGAAGATGGTTCAATCTAAGAGCCGAAACATGTAATAATATCTCAGTTTTTCATTATATATGCATTTAACTCCTATTAATAATTTTTATACATTTATATTTTAAAGAATCAACTCTTATTTGCCTTTTTTATCGTTATATTATTATTGAACTTTAAGAGTCCTTGACTGGTTTATATATATATTAAAAATCAATTTATTACTTCAAACAAATATTTTTTGATTTATAAATATTTTTCTAAAATACTATTTTAATACTTTAATTTTGATTTATTTTTTATGTCATACTGCCTCTCTGATAAACTTAACAAGTAAAGTAGCAATACATTTTTATTACTAATTTTGAATTTCAAGCGTAGTTTCTCTTGTAGGTCTTTCAGTAAATCATTGTCTTTGTGATAGAGCAGCTTTTTCTTCGGAATAGAAAGAAGTCAGAGGAAAATGCAGATGTACTACTCACTCTCTTTGATATGCTAAAATTAAGGAATTGTCACGAAAGAATTCTTGCACAACTTTAAATTAGACCTCTTTTGAATCACTTTTTGAATAGCGAGCCAATGAAGTTCATCATCAATCAAGCCCTGTGCAAATTGCCTTTTGACGTTCGTCAAAAGAATTATCGAAGTTTTCTTCGCACGCGCAAGAGAAAACGCGTTTTAGTTTAAACCTTCGCTTAATTGAGCTTTAGATGTCGTCTACATTGTAATCAAACGCCTCTGTGTGTTTGAAGACTGAAATGCAGTTTCATTATCGAATGTCTAAATTTTTTCTATAAAATATATTACACTTATTTTATTATTACTTTGTAAAAATAGAATTTTTTTATTATGTAATTTTATTATTACATATAATGTAAATATCCTTTTCATCAATAATATTTTCAAAAATAAATTATATTAAACTATTGATATAATAAACTATTGATATAATAAACTCTGGAAGATTCTCGATTTAAAATTAAATTTGAACCTCATCCTGATTTTCACGCACATTTCAACCATTCTTTTATTATTATAATTTTCCATTAAAGAAAAGTAATTTTCAAACTGTTATTCTCACATTATAATGAAAAATATGTGTATATATTCTCAAGTATGTATATATTCTCAAGAATGCGATGTTGGGAAGATAATCTTTCGTAGGTCAAACTTTAAATTGTAAGAATTCGAGTCCTGAAGGTTCACTTTCCATACAATTCACCCTATTTTCAATTCGAATCAGCGACGGACTGCTTTTGACCGTCGAATACCAGTCATTATTTCCTCTTGTTTTCCTAGTGCTTGGAATATATACTTCTTCCTCGCCTCAGAATTGATGGAATCGTTTTAGCAATTCTGATGTCGCTTGCCAATTTCCAAGCTCATGTTATCTGTTCCCTCTTCGCTGAAGAAAAGCTCATTGAAGACTACTCTTTCCTCAATGAGTCCCGATAGACGCATTTGTGAGTCCCGAGAAGTGGAAGAAATGCGCCACTTTAAAAGAAACTGACAGTAGTATGTAATAGTTGTGGTGTTTAAGCATACCATTAAACTGATGATGAAATTCGCAATAACATATCAATATAATGCTATATTTTGTAATATGTATGGATATTTATAATATCAAATAAATTAATTAATTAAAATACATATAAATTTAAATGAAAATAATAATGATTTTGCCTAGTTGTTTTTTATTAATACTTAAATTTCCCGTTCTATATTATCTATATTTTCAGTTTTATTTTTCATGTTATATAATTATTTTAGTTTTCCTTTTATGTTACTATATAAAAAAACCATTATTTCTCCTTTTGGATATTTTGGATTATCAATTGCGATTATTGATTAGTGACTTTATTGATTAGTGCTACTTTATCAATTATGAATAATGTCTTTAATATTGAATGATCTTAAACTCATATCAAACGATTATCGAAGTTCAATTACGCTGTCGTTGCTAATGGCAACGGTGAAGATTGCAGCTACGATAATATGAAGTGTTCGTTATCGGACACTTTAACAGTAATTATCATTATACTAAGCTACACTAATCCTACTAACAAGTATATAATTCATTATAGACTATTCATTATATATTTCATATAAATTATAACCAATGATAGTACAACCAATCGTAAAATTTTAATTAAATTTTAAGGATTAATTTTAAGTACTAATAATTACTAACGCGGCGTTGAAAATTAATTCCTTGTTCTTCTGAGAAAATTATTTTTGACTCACACGTGAAATTTTCTAATTTATTAAAATCTAATTTATTAAAAATTTTGTCAAAAATTTTTCGTAAAACTAAAATTATTATAAATTGTACAAAACATTTAATGAAACTATTTAAAAAGATACTTATAGAGTCTTCTTTCTTGGAAGAAGTTTTGCATGAAAGAAAAAATATGTTATCGCAATATTTTCTATTAAAGTGTAGTATTTTCCTTTATTTAGTACATTAATTAAAACTTTTTGCGGTTTCCTTTTTTCATTTTTTTCACAGATTATCATAAGAAGCATAAGTTATGCAAATATTTTTGTTCTGTCTACTGTAGTAAGTTTTGAAACAAAACGTGGCAAAACTGCTTATTACACATGATTATACAAATACCACACACACACACACACATACACACACACACACGCGCGCGCGCGCATATACAATAGGCAGTGTAATTACACTATAGTCCAAACAAGCCGCATGAGATTTCCAGACGGCCTACTTTGCCATCACGAGCAAGTCCTCGGGCTAATATCAATTCACTGTGTGGGATTTCGTCGAGATGTATACCGAAGGCTAGCAGCGAAAGTAGGTCACGCGCGCCGTGAAGATTTGTTAAAAAGAATTTCAAATAGCACATGCGGAATAAATTGTCATGTGTGTTTAAAAAGGAAACTATATGACGTTGAGTTCGCGACGCACTTGTTCAAGTCAGGATGAGCCTTCCGGGAGATCTCGAAATACTACCGAACTGTTTCGAGAGTTGATTATTGACTAAAATATTGACGCGGTATATTTCCAAGGTGATAAAACATAACGTAACAACACAATAATCTTTTACGTTCAGATTATTACATCAAATATTGATTTAATAATCGTATTACAATTAAAGAATAAATAATATAACATAACAATATTACAATAGTAAATAAAAAAAGAAACATTTGCAATTTTTTGAATGATTTTATTAAAGTGTAAAAGAATTAATATGCAAAATTAAAGACAATTAATAAAAAAAAATGATTAATTAACAGATATAAAAAATTATATTTATAATTTTGTTTCGAGATACACATTTTAGTCATTTTTAATATTAATAATTAGCTTAATTATTGCTTCAGTAATATTTTAAACTTTTATAGAGTCTATTCACTTTAGACAAATAAATTCTTTTTTAAAATCGATTAAAATAATTCATTAGATAAAAATTCATATAACAGTTTTTTTTCATCAATAAAATGCCAGATATGCTTTCCATAAAACGCAACATCATTCTTCTTTCATAACATTTCCGAAGTGGAAGTCAAATTTTCTTCCATTCTTCTTTTTCTTTGATTTTTTAATTTAAAAATCTTGGACCTGATTTAATCGGTTACTTATTTTCGCGAAAAAAAAACCGAACACTCATATCAAAGAGAACTTGTAATCTAATTTCCAAAAAGTTTCGAAAAGTAAAATCGAGTTGGATTAAAGCAAAGAATGAAGAAAGTTTTCACCCTAACTTTTCACTGTGTGAACTTATAGCTTATCGAATCGTATCGAATGCAAGCTTCCTCGATGAGATCCTCATGAATTCGTTATTGTGTGTATATTTGGCGAATCAAAAATATTGGGTGTACCAAAACTACTGATAATTTCTTTTAGAGTCTGAGATTGTTAGAAAAAAATGAATAAATAAGATTACTTTTTTCTCAAAGCAATTGTTAAGCAATTTATTACATATACATATTATTTTATTTTGTATTTTTTAAATCTTAATTTATCATAATATTTCTTATAATTTCTTAAATGATATATTCTTAGATAGTAGATATTTATACATATTATATCACATAGTACTTTTTTTAGCATACTTTTTAATAGCATAATTATGTTTTTATTGTATTTTTATTTGTTTTTTTAATGAAAAATTTCTCTTTCTGTTTGATTATACGTGATTTATACGTATCAGATAAGCTGCACATTTTTCAATTGTGGTATATGGACTGTTTTTTTACGATTTTTTCCGTGTTTTCTGCTGATGTATAAATATATACCTTAGAATATTTACAGGGAAGTTATAAAACTTGATCCTATCCTCTGAAATTTAAAAATAGCTTTAGATATTAAAAGAAAAAAGAAAAATAAGTAGAACATAAATTCAGTTGTTTTTAGAGGAGGCTTCTTTTATACAAAAGAATTTTTCTTTTAATAGGAGAATTCTTTTAATAGGAGATGAAACTTAAAAATTTTAAATAGAAAAGTTGAATTATACTTTGTTTTAGATCTAATTCTAAAAAATTATGTTAATGCAAATCATAGATTGATATGATGTCTCTATTTCTTTAATTATGGATAATTTCTTTAATTAAGGATTTAAAGTTAAAAGTAGTTTTTAAAAGGTTTTTAAACAATTTTTTGGTATAAAAAAAAAGTCTCTCTTTCTAAAAATGATCTGAATCTATATTCCGTTTTTAAGATTCAGATTATAGGACAGAATTTTATAACCACTCCATATGTGTTCTGAATCATATATTTTGTTTTCATATCCTTGCTTCACAATAACAAGTTTCATTTGTCTGCTTCGTTTTCACGACCGACCGACTGATTTTCCATTCTACGACATGTGTGTGTGAGCGTGCGCGCGCGCGTGCGTGCGTGCGTGCGTGCGTGCGTGCGTGCGTGTGCGTGCGTGTGTGTCTGTGCGCGTGCGTGTATGTGTGTGTGTGTGTGTGTGTGTGTGTGTGTGTGTGTGTGTGTGTGTGTGTATGCTATGTACACATCATATGTATACTTTATGTGTACGTATACATAAAGTACACACAGATTCCGTTTCCTTTTCCTTCTATCAAGAAAATGATGTTTTATCGATAACCATTTTTTATATTATAAATATAATACAAATATGAATTTATATATCGTCATTTTATTACTTAATTTTGAATGTCAAAATTTGTTGAACAACAAAAATTTGTAAGAAATATATCTCAAAGAAACTTTTTTAAAAGAACACTTTTTCATTAAAAAATTTCAAAATTATATTGTATTAACTGTTATAAAACACAATCAAGAAAAAATTTAAGTTTCAAGGAGAAACATTACCGTCTTCTTTCAGAAACTTAAATATGATTTAATTAAAAAGCGACTTTATTTAACTATTTTACAATTGCTTTAGGGTAACTTCGGTATATGCGCCGCACCTAACAAAAATTTAATTTATTAAGTATTATTTTTAAGGTAAACAAACTATAGCAGTAAAAACTTTTTACTTTCTACTACTATGGAAAAAATATTAGAAATCCGAAATATTAATTTTTTGTATTAAAAAAAGAATTTTTTGAAACCTTGCATTTTTGCCATATATATTTATATCTCATAGGGGTAGGATATGCCGCTACTTATAAGAGGAGGAGGATATGTACGGCTCATGAAAAATTTACAAATAATGTTTATATAAATAAGATATAATATAACACAATAACTTATAAAATACGTTTACAAAGTTTTATTAAGGAATGAGAAAATGATAAATGTGTATATAAAGTAATAGATAATAATTACAATCTTCCTACATATATTATAAGTGTTATTACATGAAGTACATATTTCATGTAATGTGTTTATTGCATTTAGTGAATCCAATTTGGGCATCTGCGCAATTTGTATGCTTTGAGCATAAATCCCATTAGCTAAAGATGTCATATATCCCAAATAGGTGGAATATACAAGGCAACAAATTAAACATAGAGTACAAGAGCAAAGCACTTGTATTTTGCTACACACATGCTTTACTATTCTACTACCATTATGTATCACAAAATAACCA
>NW_012130069.1:6083837-6089505 GCF_000143395.1 Atta cephalotes | reverse complement strand
ACACACACACACACACACACACACACACACACACACACACACACACACACACACACACACACACACACACACACACACACACACACACACACACACATGTGCTACACATATTAAGTGTACACTGGAAGTTTCTAGAGAAAATATACATCAATCTAAAGAAATCGTCCATTTGAAGATTATTATCAAACGAAAGCGGATGGCCGAGGAATATTGCGCCGTGTCGCTCCAAAATTCCTAAGGGTGCACTAATGCGGAAAGGAGGTGAGAGTCGGTTGGTCGGTTATATAGGAAGACGACGCGATCGATAGGGAAAAGTAGTGTATACCGCTGTGATCTCCGGAGATTTGCAACGGAGAGAGCTTGGTTGTGCAGCCACCTCGAAGTGAAGAAAGGGTGGTTCCGGTGTGTGTCAAGTATTTCTTCTCGAGATATAACGCAGTGGTACAATGACATATCACAATAGACTTGTGACGACGAAAGATCGAAAGTCAGCCACTTCTAAATTTAACTTTTTAGTGCAAGGTTTTTTCAATAAAATGTCAGATTTTATTAACAAAGGAACTGCGTAGGTTATATATGTGTATATTCAAAGTAAACAATTTTATATATGAAAATATTAAATACGTATTTATCATAAAATTTATATTTAAATGTTTTTCATGTATGAAATATACTTAATTTAATATTAATTAATTTAATATTAATAAAAAAATATTAATATTAATATTAATCAAAAATGTAAAACTTTACACATTTAGTATATATTATAAATATATATACTATGCATACACTATATGTGTGTATGTATAATTTCTTTATATATTTAATATTTAATACTGTAATGTGTTTACGCATTTTAGGTAAGAAATATTTATATTTAAACTGAAAAATATGAATTTATGTCTTTTCTGATATCTTTCTAGTTTTCAAAAAAATTTCTTTTTATTACGGACTTTTAGCGTACGAGATAAACATTAATTGCTCGTATTTAATGGATATAGATGGTTACATTGCTGTTTTCTGAAGCATGATACACTGTGCAGGATTTTGAAAAAAAAAATACAAATATTTATATCTATTGTAAACCAATTATATTTTATAAAAACCATTCATGTTGGAATATTGAATAAAAAATAGAATTTTTCTATTTTTTCTTATTTTATTGAATTATTAATCAATTTTTACGGTAGTAAAAGTTATATGTTTAATAAAAAACAGAAAAATTTACAAATTTGAATTTAATTTCGAAATGTATAAAGTTTAATCTAATATACAAGAGTAATCAAATTTAGATCAAATTATGTTAACACTTAATATATTTTTTTAAATCAATATGATAATATAGTCTAATAAATTTAGTATATAAGGAGTAGACTTTCAAAATGTGTTTTGTTCAAAATTTGTAATTTTCGAAAACGAGGAAGAAAGAAATACAAGAAAATTATGTACTTTACAGGAAATACTAATATGCGAATTAGTAAGATATAAAATATTAAATAAAATTGCTGAACAATTGCTAAAAATGTTAAATTAAACAAATGCATTTTATTTGTTTCTAGTTACAAAACATAGTACACTTTGTTTTTTTAGCATACAAATTAATGAAAAAATGCTTTCTGAACATATCAGAGCTTATAATGTGAGTCTTTCAACACTGAACACTACGCTATCTCTAATTTAAAAAATGAAATTTGGATAAAACGCATTTTGAAAGTCTGCTCCTCATATATATAAGAGTATAAAAACTAAGAAATTGAATAATTTTTTGATTAATATGAAAAGTTAAATCAATACTTTTATTAGTCTTAAATAAATAAAATAATTATAGAAAAATAGGCTCGTGTAAATGCAACGCAATGAATTAAAATGTCAAGGCTTTTTATAAACGAGCAATTGTAGTTAATTAATAAAATTCGTCTTTACGTAAAACGCTATAAATTTCAAACGTTTCGACAAAGTCTTCATCAGTGATAATAAAGTGTAAAATGTAAAAGTCAAAAATGATAATAAATAAAATAATATTTTTTACCCAAAAATTAGAACAATAAAAAATGATCCTCTCCAAATATGGACGCACTAAAGTGTTTTTCCGTGTAATTACTTAGTGGCTTCTTACGTCGAAAAAAATTCCTTACGGATGTCAAGGAAGTTTAATAATTCGGAAGAAGGAAAGCTAGAAAAGAGAAGCGCAATAATCATGTTTCGCAATAATCGAATCCGAAAATCAGCTTTTAAGAGAAGAAAATCTAAAAATATTTCCATACTTGAGTTTAATCGACTTTCAACTGGTTTCATATTTCGAACCCTGTTACATTTTTTTCGATTTTTCAAGTGATCAACGTTATACGAGTAACTTGCAGTATTCCATAATTGCGATGTTTCAATATATCGTCGCCATTTTTTATTAATCCAACTATTTTGTATTAAATATGTATATATAGAATTTTTATAACTTTTTATCATTTCGGTTAACAATTATAATATAATATAATATACTTTAATATAAAATCTCTTATGTTAGTAAATATTATGGAATGTAACATTTTATATATTTTCTATATTCTACATTTCTTTATAAATATTTTCTTTATTAATATTTATTACTATTCATAATTGCTATTACATTCGTTTAATGAAGATAAAGTGTGAGAAGCGTTAGGATACACTATCGCGGTAATAACAGGTGTTATGTGGTCTCGGTGTACGCACTCAGAATATATCGAAGGGAAAACACAGGAAGAAATAGAACAATTTGTAGCTTTCGATTATTTGCCTCTTATCAATTGTCATTACTTTGTTGTGGTTTCCAACAAGTCTCTCGCTCCGGAAAAACAATGGATTTCTCGTCGTATGATTCCACTAGTATTGTATATCGCTGCTAAATTCACTGCATGGCTATCAATTTTCCTGCATATTCGAGAATCGAATCTCTCTGTTTGCATTATTCGGCCGAATAATACAAGTCAATACTCTACTTCTCTCTCTCCCTCTTTGCTTGGCCTCATTACGGCAAATCCTTGACCTACTTTTCCATTCTTGCCTACCAAGCTTTTTCGATTCTATTGTCGCCATCTGACACGTTTCAGGATGTCACTACTTGTACTACGTGAATATTTTCTTAAAATTGAATTTGTCAATGTAACAGGGATAGGAATAAATTTAAAAACATTTTAATTATACTTTAGACGATTTACAGTATAATATAAACATATTTGGAAGAAAGATTTTTATTTATAATTTTATATTACATGTAGTATTTATTTATAATAAATTTTGAAGCGCAATATTTTCAACCGTTCTATTTACATATAATCTCTATATGATCTAATGCTATATTATCATTGATTACAGTCTAATGCAGAGTCCATTACATAATTTTGAATAAATTAAGGTGCAGGTTATTGTACAAAAAAAGAAATCAAATATCGATTTGTGTAGCAATTATGTTATACTAGCTTTTGTTAAAGAAAGAGAAACGTGGATAAAAGTTTTAAAGGAATTGAACAACGCAACGATCAATGGAAAATTATCTTGATGTGTAAAGAACTTTAGCCATTCATATGAGTAGAAAGAAAGAAAGTTGACCTTAACCGATAGCCATTCTATTCTTAGTTAGTACAGCTAATACGAAACACATAGTTCGATTTGTATCGATCAATGATGTAAAGACGCATAAAAACACAATGGTATTATAGTGTTTTGTAGGAGTAACATTTATTTTCCTTAATGAATTTATGTACTTTTCTACGTTTATAAAAAAAATTTTTTAAATTAAATGAATCTGCGCCTGAAATTTCATATAATTAATAATAAAATAGATAAAAATGTTGGAAATAATATAGAAAATGTTGGAAATAAAAATAGATACAAGAAATCCTATTAAAAACCGTATGTTTCGGAATCTTTTTTAAAAATTCAATTAGACCCAGCTAACAAGGTTACGTTAAAATGATCATCATTTTTACGATCTGTAAACGTCATCAGTTTACTTGTCATCGACGTTATTTAGACATCGCTATGACGTGATTATGTCAAAGTCTATTGACATAAAATGAAACAATTGATAAAAGTGACATTTATTAAGTTGACGTTATTTACCGTTATTTTGACCTAAAAATGACAATAAATAATATGAACTTGTTTACTCGACTTTTAGACGTATTAATTGCGGTACTTTATAAATCTAGTGACTTTACAATTAAGTAGCACAGCAGCGCCTGTAATACAGGGTCTATAATAGAAGTAGCGGGCGTAATAGGGTTTTAAGTCGTAGAAAATTCATCAATCATAGTCGCTCTTATATTCTTCTCATATTGGACTATGATTGATTAATTTTCTACGACTTAAGATTCTATAATGATCGCTACGACTTTTATTGTAGATCCTGCATAAAGCGCTTATATATATTTTTAGTGCTTTTTTAGTGCTTTGTAGGCACTGTGTACTATGTACTTGGGAATAAAGCTCTAGATATATCAAAGTATTGCAAACGTTCTTCATTTTTGACCTAATAACCATAACATATTAAAGTACAATTCTTTTTTTCTTACTCGAAAATTTTACTCGAAATATATAGTATATATACATTATGTACATTACAATATCGTAAAATTTTCTTCGGAGAGGAATGTAGCCCTAATATGCAAGAACGTTTGATGGATACCTGCGTCAAATAATTGAGCCTCGTTTCATCAACATCGGCAATGCAGAGGCTCAACTAAGGTTTACCTAGAAAAGCAGTTGTATCAAATCAATTCTATACATTTTTTATTGAGAAATAATAATAAAATGAATAAATACCAAGAAATTGTATAAAATCTCATGGAAACAGCATTTGCACTATTTCATGTCAAAATTTAGGCATATAAACAGCGTCCACATATACGTCAGCGATACATCTTTTTTGACATAATGTTAACGACATACCATTTTGTAATTAAAATCCATAATTATGTCCCACTTAAAAATTACATGTTATTAAAATCATGTCTTTTTCGACGTTGTCTTGATTCTTGATTTTATTAAATTACTCTTATTTTGCTTGACAAAAAAAATTTTAAATAAAATTTCAGGAATATAGAGACATAGCCTGCTGTCCAAAGTTATTTGATATTTATTGAAATTTTCCATTTCTTCGATTGAAAAGAGATCCGGAAATGAAAAAGTTCTAAGTAGATTCCTAGTAGATTTAGAGCGGATTCTGAAATAGATTTTATTTTTAGCTTTATGGAATTGTGGCATTTTAACATTGAGCGATTCAATACAGTTATTTCTACATTATTTGCCTCCTTTCAAATCGATAAAAGGGGAAGAGAAATCGTATAACAACGCGATTCAAGAAAGATCGCGACGAGGGGGAGGATCGTCCTCTGCAAGCCTGTAAATCCATTCTTCTCTTGTCGATGGAAACAATTTCGACGTCAGGTGCATGTAGGTCATACCGACAGAAAATGAGATACTTCATCTTTTTCTTTCCGCTACAATATATAGATCATTGCGATGTACTATGTTTTCCAACTGCACTGTATGCATTTATATAATTATAAAATAAAGCATATTCTTTTTTATTTCTATATTATTATATTTTATTTATTATATTTATTTGATATTTAATTACATTGTAATGTTATTATAATGTCATACGACAAATCATAATGATATTTATCGG
>NW_012130069.1:6075220-6082215 GCF_000143395.1 Atta cephalotes | reverse complement strand
ATATATATATATATATATATATATATATATATATATATATATACACAGTATATTTATATGTACAGCAATAAGACATAAAAATGTTAATGATGTTCCATTATTCATTAATAGTGTAATATATATTATAAATATATATATTTATTATAATTTATTGTTTATTGTTTATTATAATTAATTTAACAAATATTCGATTCTAATTTAAGAGTGAATTGAATCAATTTTTAATCTTTAGAAACGTTTTGAAAGGAGTGGAAGAATGTGAGTTATTTTCATTGATATATTATGTATTGTATCCACTTAATTATTTCTTTAGAAGCCTCGTTTTAGAAAGTTTTAGAAAATAATGAAGTCATCGAAATTATTATATGGATCATCTTATCTTAGAAAGGACTTTATATTTATGAAAATTCTTATTTTTCAGGAGAATAATAGATCTACTTCAGGAGAATAATAGATCTACTAGAAAGTATTACAGTATTATTCAATAGTAAAATCTTTATTTTATTTATAATATTGCCAAATGTTTTTTATCTTTAATAAGATTTTTGACATATGGCAGCATTAATAATGAACAAATTAATAAAAGGATATATAATAATACATAATTTTGTATATTATTTAATTTTATTATAAATATGTTACCGATTAATCGATAACATATTCTATTACATATTTTATTATCATCTCATTCGAGATGATGTCTGTATTGATGTGTATGAATAAAATAGGCATAATATATTTTTAAATATTTTTTTAAAATAAAATTTTCTTTTTAATTAATTTGTTCTATTATCAGATGGAACACATTTTGAAAAAAATTGATGATCACAAAGTGGTCACGAAATAATTAATCGATTTTACAAAGATTTAATTAATGTTTCAGTTTTTCTCTTTATTTTTTCTATAAACTTTCTTATATCATCAGCTGACAGATCAAAGTAAAATAGTATACATATATAGTTATGTATACTTCAGAATGCAGAACAATCACTAACGTAAATACGGTCGAGCGTGGACGATATCGTCGACATCTTTTTACTGTGATTACAAATTAATAAAAATTGAAATTCAAATTACATAGCTAGCAATTCCCAATAACTTAAATAAATTTAATTTTGAATATTGTAGAAAAATGAGAGAGAAAGAGAGAGAAATTTATAAAAAAATTTTGAAGAAAATAAATCTATAAATTATAAGGCTTATTAATTTTAAATATAATATTTTAATATTAAATATAAAATAATATTTAGAAAAAGAGAGAGGTTAAAAAAATTTCAATTTTGACAGTAGATAGAATATATTATATATTTTTGTTTCAATAAAAATTGATTTCACACATAAAAGATTGATGAAATTTTAACTTTTTCTAATTTTTGTTATTTATAATCATTTTTACATATATTTTAATTTCTCTTTCTTCTATTGGGTGAGAATTTGGCAAAAATTCGTGCCCAATTTATTATTCAAAATTCAAATAGCTGTTATATTTTTGTTAAAAATAAAATAAAATTTAAATCTTACTCTGATGAGATAATTTAGGAATTATTGTTTTAAATTATGATGATTTTGATGGAGTTATGAATATCAAAGTTAGAATATTCTTTTTATTTAATTCGCAACAATTCATAATAAAAAAATCGAAAGGTTTTTTAAAAACAATTTTATTTAGGGAAAATTTTAAGCTTTTACATTAGAAATTCAAAAATTGAAAATTCTTTTGGATATGTGCTCACAAAGTGAAGAAAAAAATTTTCCGTTTTATTTAGCTTGTAGTTTTCTATATGTAAAAATTACAAAACTTACATAAATTAAAAAAATATAGTAATCATTCGAAAGTAGAAATTTCAAGCTTTAAAACCTTGTTTTTAATTTAAATTTTGTTTATTTTTAACAAAATTGCAGCTGTTTGAACTTTGAATAATAAATCGGGCACAAATTTTTGCACTCACCCAATATATATATTTACGAGGAACGAATTACAGGATACGAAATTGCTACGAAATCGTTCGCCGGCTCGATTCGTTCGTATTTCACGTATCTGTTAGGCTACATATAAAAGCGGTTAGTGGCCTCCTAATGTAACGTAATGTGCAACATTGTAAATCGATGTTTACGAGGCGTTTCTAACGTTAAAGCGGTTTTGCGAATAATTAAGTTGGCAAAGCAGTTTTATCGTAAGAGAGAAAAAGGAAGTAAAACCGATTTCAGATGATTTATAATTTGCAAAAGGATTACGAAAAAATTTCAAGTATTAGAAAAACAAAACAAAAACGTAAAAATATACATATAAATTTATATATACGATATCTTGAATTATTGATCGTCTGAAATAGGCCACAGACAAAAAGACATTCTCAATGGAAAAGAAACACTTAGTATTTTAATGACAATAGCGTGAATGAAAAAAAATTTATTGTTCGTTTTATGGGCGCATAATTTCCATAAACTTTTAAATATCAAGAACGTGATTATCTTGAATGCATGATCACATTGCGGAATTTACAGGTTGCGTAACTATATTTACTGCAGTGTATGTGTGTGGTTTCATGGATCGTGATACATAACGAAGAGGCTAATTTGCTGCGAGATTGTCATATGCGACTAATTTGCAACAAATATTGCTAGATTAGAGAAATTAATATTATCAAATATAGATATATTCATTTTCTTATAAATGAATGTCTTTATATATATATATATATATATATTTTCATGTAATAATTTCAATAATTTATCATTTCTATTTCTTATTTCAGGACATGAACAATCATTTATTAATTTAATGAAATAACTAATTAACAATATATGCTTTAAGTACATATAATTATGAATTATCAATAATCAATAATCAATTTTTACTGTACCTGAAACAAAATCAATCCGAAAGTATACTTATATAAATGTATTTTTTTTAATTGTACATACACATATAGTCTTCTAAAAAATTTATAATTTAATTATTATATATACATACATATACATAAAACTCGTTATTATTAATGATAAAAATATTTTTATAAATTAATATTTAAAAAATTTTATATTTTCTTTAAAATATTTATTACATATTTATTTATTATTAATTAACATTTAATAATTACGTATATTAATTAACAGTTATATCATTGTAAATCGATGTTTACAGTTATATCATTAATTTAATTAAAAGTTTGCTATGCATCCGCCAATAATAAGAGCCTAATTCGTGATATATTTGCAAAATGTTGCAAATAGCATTTTCATGCCATGACGAAAGAATACGTATGTATGTGTACAAAACAAGATCTTTATGTATCGTATGGTTTCAGAATGCGAATGTGTAGACTATGGAGATGTGATGGATCTACTGTGTAGAAAATTAATAACAATGTTTTAAAGAAACATGCTTTTCTCTTGATTCCTATTTACCTTTAATAAATTTACCACTGTTTTTTATTTCCTGTAAATTTCTGTATAGGAATAGATTCCTTGTCCACTTAACAGAAGACTTAAAATAACAGATTTAATTACCATTTTTGTTTAAAATGGGATTATGTTTTTTAAAACATTGAAATAGTTCCAATTAAATTTTAATCTTCTACAGTGCTTTTACGTTGTGCAAGCTGTTTTCTTGCAGAAAGTCTGATAAATTCTAGTAAATATCACAATTTTTTAATTTGATATGAAAAACGAGGATAATTTCACTAATTGAAATTAAAAATGTGTAATTTTTTTATGATATTTTCAAAAAGAATTAATAAAAATTATTTTGACTAAAGATAAAATTTAATAATAATTATCAAAAGTTAATAAACAATAATAGATAATAGAATATTAAATAATAGAATAATATACAAATCAAATATTAATACAAATCTTTTGTTTAACTTATTAGTATTAATAAAAAATTGTTCTGTTAAGTAAGAAAGATAGAGGGGATGTATATTACGAACACGAGGTAAATGTGAACAGTATTATTACGGTATATTAATGATAACCTCTCACTTCTCATATTCAGTAATAATCCGATATACGCTTCAGTGCCGCATTATTATAACATATGATTATAGAATGCAATAGTTAGATACTGTTACATGTTTTCGATATTTTTGATATAGAGAGAAATGGGGAAAAATGGAAGAATTATAAATAAAAAAAAGTTAAATAAAACGATTATTTATTAATGCTAGAAAAATGCCTATTACAGCTGGATCTTCATTGCTTTAAAATAATTCAATCTTGAATTGCTAATATATACTGTAATATACGCTATACTTGCATATATACTATATTGTCTTTTTATACAATATACAATACAATATTATTGATACAATAGTATTGATTGTTTCTCACACATATGCGGTCTAAAATAAAGATTCTTAATATTGATTATTTATTAATTATTTATAGAAGTATTTGTTCAAAGAATATTATCTTTAAATTAATAATTAATATATAATATCAATATAAATTTAAACTTTTAACAAAAAACAAATCGGAGAAAGAGAGAGAGAGGGGGAAGAAATTTGATATTGCCTCGGATCGGATAATTTTAAACAGCAAAAAGGATGTTATTTTTTAAATTATATTTTCTAATTTTTTGTTAATACTAAAGTTAAGACTAAAATTTTGGAGATTTTTGTTAGGCGTTATAGCTAACATATTGCTTAAGAATTCTGCATAAATTAATATATATGTTTTATATCAAAGTGATTTAAAAATGAGTATTTTATATTACCTGCTTTTATCTTAGTACTAGAATAATAAATTATACAACTTATTATTCCTTTTGTATCACTTTGGAGGAAACTTTCAGCAGAATTACATCTCTGAAACTAAATCTTTTTAAATCTTATAAATTTACGAAATTACACCTTTTTAACATCATTTTAATACCACATATGACATTTTAAACATTTGTGCTTGCAAAGCGTGAAATGCGACACTCCTGTTTCAGAAAGCTCGTCAAGATTTCATGGGTAGTCAAACTACAACGTCTGTTTAGCATCTGGGACAATAGCAATCTTTCATTATTGTTGTAGGATGCACGTGACTGTGCATCCTACAACAATAGTGAAATGCATCGAAAGCTACATATAATATTTGGAGCGCACACAATATTTATTTTCATTTTGAATAAAATAGAATCTAAACAATGAATCGTAAAAATTCTTCTTGAGTCCTTTCTCTCTTATATGTTCGTAAATATTTAGTTTTTCTGTGTTTTACTTTTGCATACATTACATAGATATACAAGTATTGAGAAAGAAAATCATCAAAAGATTAATAGTTTAAGCGGTATTTTGTATTTTACATTTCATTTATACAACTGTAATTTATATAACTGTTAATAAATATCTACTAATAGCCACTTTAATTTGTATACAGCGGAAAACATTTAAAGTTTGTTTTCCATGAAGGATTTAAAGTTGTTCGAAAGCGCTTGTATTTTACCTCCTGAGTTTTATTACATTCTGAAAAAGAGAAAAGTTAAAGTTTCATAACATATAAAGAGAAACAGACCATATAAACGAAACAAATTTCGAAGTAAAGTTCTATTTACTGTATAGTCATGATTTAATACATTGCTTTAATCTAAATGCAATATCTCTTTAATTAATATCGATTCAATAAGGATATCTCTTAGAAATCTTTAATAAAATATTTTCATAAAATATTTTATTGTTATTGTTATTATATTGTTAGAAAGAGACATTAATTAAGATAATATTTCTTTAAGTTGTATAAAATTATATATTTATAGTTTCCAAAATAAAAAAATAAAAGTAGAATAAAATTGAATATCTATTATAGGAATTCATATGAATTTCAATTACATTTTAATCTATATGTATATCTTAAATCTATAAAATAAAAACCGCTATTTTTATTCACTATAAAATGTATGTTGTATCAATATGTTGTATCAATAAGTATCTTTTATAAAACGCATGTTAGTAAATTATTAATTATCGCAAATCGCGAATATGACGAAGGAACACGCCGCAATAAGAGGCTTGGCAATTAATTTGTTGAAATGAAACTGGGTTAATATGATATCGTCCCCGAAGTAAACCAAACGTTTGCCTCCCGATTCGTGTACCATCAAATGTCGGGATGTTCTTGAAGACGCTACCTCGTTGACGTCGATAGACGTATAACACGATGGAATATTCGCTGTTCTATGTTGACGAAGGAAATTCAATTAAACCCTTCTCTTACAGAGTGAAATACAATAGGAGTCTGTTCAAAATTTTGACTAACATGAACGTTTTTCTTTTAATAAATCATTCACTATTTTAAATTTCATTTTTTCTTTGATAACAAAAACTTAAAAATTTGACTTTCATTTTCTTAAAAAAAATTTTTTTAAATTATTTTCAATTATTTTATAAATTTTAAAATTGATCTTGAAAATGTTTCATCATGTTTACATTATAACTTTTTCTTGATGATATTAATTTTTTAGAATAACCTATATCTGAGGAATAATCTTAAGAATTTCATTAATTAAAATTTAATACACAGAAGAGAAATTAAATTTTTTCCTTTTATATACACACTACACAGATAATTTCCAGGAAGTCAAGTCTTTTTGTTTTTTCATCAGTGCTTCTTCGAAAAGCGAGAGAGGGGAATATGGGACATACACCTGGTGTTGCTGTTGTCCCGGTTTCGATACTGAATCCCGCTTTTCCAGCTCGCCCCGGGGTTCTTTACAACGTGAGCAGCTGCCTTCATGCATATGCGTTTCACAGATCTTCTAAGGACCGCTCATAAATGGAAAAGGTCGAAGTAAAACATCTAGGTCGTCTTTACTTATCGATGCACTTTCAGTTTAATTTCGTAAGAATTTGTAAAATGTCATAGAATATTGCGGTTAAAACTTATTGAAGCGATGCTTTATACATTTTTTTAATATTTATATAAATGAGAAAGAGAGAGAAAGGAAGAGAAAAAAGTAAAGATAGAAAGAATGAAGGATAGAGAGAGAGAGAGAGAGAGAGAGAGAGAGA
>NW_012130069.1:6070171-6071718 GCF_000143395.1 Atta cephalotes | reverse complement strand
TAATAATAAATAAATAAATAAATAATACGACAATAGCGCTCTCTCTCTCTCTCTCTCTCTCTCTCTCTCTCTCTCTCTCTAGCTTTCTCTCTCTCTCTCAACCTATCCAAACAGGAAATTACAAAATTATGTATAAAGTAAATTAAAATAATAAAATTAATAATAACATATACGTAATAATAATATTAAGTAATCGATTTATATTTAATGCAATAGAGTGATATAGAATTTTAACAAACAAGCATACTATCTGAATTCATTTAGCACAAATAAAATGTTTAATAAATAATGAAAAAATTACAAGGCTATGATTTGGGTAAAATTTCATCGAAATCGATGAAATCGACTATCTTCAGATAGTCCGTCGATTTTGAAATTAGTAAGTTTATGCATTTGTTGAATATATATATGTCAAAATTCGAAAAAAATTTAAATTTCAATACAATTTGTACAATTGTTACTTTTTGTACTGCAGTTTCTTATTAGTAACTTTTTTTACCAACATGAGAAAATACGATAAGTTAAAAAATTTTGAAAAAATTCTCAAAACTTTATAAGAAGAAAATAAGCAATTTTTATCTCTTGCTGTTTTTTTTTGTAAAGTTAATAGTAATTGAATAAAAAATTATTAAAAATCAATATTCAGTGATATTTAGCTATATAAATAATTAATATCTTATTATAACTATTGCGAAAATTGCAATGGTAAAGGACTTTTCAATTCAATTTAGTTCGCTCTATCTACTACACAAAAGTGCTTAGCCAAGAATTGCAGGACACTGTACACACACACACACACACACACACACACGCGCGCGCGCGCGCGCGCACACACACACACGCACACACTCACACATGCATGCAGAGAGAGAGAGAGAGAGGCGAAGGGGGAAGGGGGGAGATAGGATCGAGTATTATGAGCACTGTAATAAAAAGCATCTTTTATATTTCTGTAATGATTGGTACTAATGCCAATTTGTAGAAAGATACATCTGTCTTCGCGACATTTCAATATGCTGCGAAGTTTGATCTAAATTTATATACTCGGATATTTATCATATTAAATAAGTACTTATTATTATAGTTATTATTATAGTTATTTTTTTATTTCTTATGTTTTTTCTCTTCTGACTTCATAAGGTCCCCAATCTACATTGAGATAAGATATTTTGTTCTACATGTTAATATTTGTAAAATAAACTAAATATTGAGCCATTCTTCATAAAATCTTGAGATCATTATTGATTAATTTAATTTATTACACATGGGAATTTTTCGGATAAATATGCATGATCGGGTATTATGAGTATCTTCATCATTCCTTATCGTACACTAAAACGAGTCTGGCGAGGGGTCAACCAATACGAATCTGGGGGAGGGGGGAGGGGGTAATCAATGTACATTTCTTTAGAAATATATTGCGACAGTACAGTAATAAAACAAGTAATGATAGCAGTAGCAGTACGCTAGCAATACATAGCAATATATATATATATTGCTATGTATTATATATATATATATATATATATATATATATATATACATAC
>NW_012130069.1:6050862-6061412 GCF_000143395.1 Atta cephalotes | reverse complement strand
TATTTTACGTTGTACAATTACGTAGATTCCTAATTTACTTCGCTGTAGTTTTATTTTTTTATTTAGTTTCTTCTCTCTCTCTCTCTCTCTCTCTCTCTGTCTCTCTTTGTCGATCTCTTTCTCAACTGTTTGCGTACTAAACTATTTTGTATTCTTTAAAATTTTTTTTCAGTATTTGAGTGTATGTTCCTATTTTGCGAAGTTTTTTTGTCTCAAGTGTGCGTACATTTTTTTCAGCTCTTGAAATCTTTTTTACAAGATCTCGTAATATGATCGAGAGGAATCGTCGATAAACGTGCGAATTCGTGATTCGAGGAGAAAGCTCTTCCTCAGTAGAGGTGCTGATTCTTCACTCACAAGATTGGATTTCACGTAAACACGCGAGCATTCGATTACAATTTGTAACTTACGATTCACATATAAACGTTCGAAAGAGATGTACTCCATTTATTTTCGTATTTTTGAAAATAAACGTAATTAGTCTATTTAATATTTTCAAATGATCATATCAATTCTGATAAAAATCTTTATTGATAACATGAAGAGAAGGAGAATAATATAGAAAGAAAACATAGAAAAAAAAATTAAATTATAGAAAATTTCATAAAAAATTATGAAATGCAATATTGATTCTTATTATTGTATATATTGTATATACATTTCTATTCGTTAACCACTACATTCATTAAAGTTGTTATTAAAATATAATAATATAAAGTTTTCACATATGCAATTTATTAAAAACAATTTATTAAAAACTTATTAAAAATTTATTAAAAACATTTATATAAATAATAAATTATAATATAAAAAAATTTTATAAAGAGCAATAGCTACATTATAATTGCTTTCTAAAAGTTTTTAAAAAAAAACTTCGATTCATTTTCGAATACATAATAATTTTTCTAGAAAATTTTATGTATTCCAAAAATAATTTTAGAGAAAATAGAAAATTTGAAGCATATTTTTAAAGCATTATTCTTGACACATTTAAAATTATATTACTTTTATTATAATTTTTTTAATGTAATAATCTTAAGAATCCAAAAATAAATATTAATATATTAAAAATTCTATTATACATCACAATTTTATACTTTGAATATTAACAAAGAATCATATATTTATTCAGTTACTATAAAATCAACCATATATTACCAAAAACGTTAAATAAAGTGCAGTGCACTACTTTTAACTACCGTGAACAATATCAATAACTTATTATAAACTTTTCTATTAAATATTAAGTATATTTAAAGCATTATATTTAAAGTTTAATGCCAGGCTAATTTCTATATAAATTTTATTATAGACAATAATTTTTTTACTGCGATAACGGCGACATAACTGCTTATGGGAACAATATCCTCTATTATCCATTAATTCCTGTGAATTTGATCCCCTTTTAAAGTTACGTACGTAGATGCAAGGATTCTAATGTTACCATGTTAAGGATTCTACTTAGAAAAAGTTAGGAACTTCCTTACGAAGATTTGTTAAAAAGATTTGTTAAAAAGATTATTAATGGTCATTAGATATATTTTATTATATTTTAACTGTATTTTTCTTCATGTATAAGATATAATTGTTTTAAAATTTTAAACTATTTATAATTCTACTGTATAATCATCTAAAATTAACATCTTGATTATTTTATTATATATTTTTTTAATATTACATAGATAAGAAAAAGATACATATAATTATTTAAAAATTTAAAAATAATGCAAACAATATATAAAAAATATATTTTATCATTTCTTATAACTTTATTATCAAGTTTTGTACATATATATTTATTTTTTCAATTCTAAAATTAGTCGATAGTACAACAGTACAATGTATCGATAGTAGCGATAGATGTAGCAATATGTTTATTCTTTTTAAATAATAGTTTATTATCTTAAATCAAATACAATTTGATTTTTGAATTATATTTTTATAATTATATTATTTTTATTTTAATCTTAATTTACGGAAGAGTGTTTATCACATTTAATTTCTTTTTTAAATTATTTCAATTTAATGTTTTATACTGTATTAATTTTATCTGTTTGCTTTTCATAAATGATATTTCAATTTTCCTCTTTTTTACAATAAATCATAGTTGAATTTCACGACGAATTACGTTAAGTGGAAGCTGCTGCTTGATTAAAAGTTGTTCGTTACTTTTGTCTTGTCTTGTAATTACTTAGGAGTAGACAAAGTTTCGAATCGAGGGCGATCTAAATTTTATGATACCGCCGATTCATCTTTCATTAAAAGAATTCATTCGTATCTATTTAAATTGCAAAAGAAAGCAACGTCAATATTCTTAGAATCGAGGAAAGATCTTTTTCAAATAATAAGTACAAAATCTCTTTAATTAAAAATTATGCAAACAACGATTGAGAATCTCACTATGTGTACATATCATAAATATTTCTTTTGAAAGTAAAATTTTTGAAATAAAACTTGAAATAAAAGGTTTGAAGATGTAATAAATCTATGTATAAAAATATTGTTTCAATATTTTTTATAAAATTCTCTCAGTAAACAGTAAGAACAAAATTTCACAAAATTCAATAATTCTTCTATTAAAAAATATTTTTGAGAATACTTCTAATAAAATAAATTTGTTTTATAAAATAAATTTGTTTTATTAAATTCGAATAAATATATTTATTATTCTAAACTTAATATAAAATAATTATTATATTATAATATACATAAATTTGAGATTTTGTTAACTTCTTTATATTTTTATGTTTCGTTCGTTTATTATCTTTAATACTATTTTTTTATATTCTAAATTCACACTTATTATCACAAAAAAGTATAACTATTGTCAGATATATGAAAGATCAGCTGAGAATCTCTTGCTGGAATGCGTTCGTCGATTATGATTCGAGAAACGAGGAAGAGACTTTCCTGTATTCTAAATATTTCTGTCATAAGAACCAGGAAGTCATTAACCTCTTTTCGCTTTTAATATACTGCCACTGTGTCGCCATTTTTACTGATGACGATGTAGTAATTAAAAATCGCCGCGAGCATTTTGAGAATTTGACCGATGTTTCATTATGCCAACTACTGATATACAGTTGTGTAATTATATCGCATCCGGACGATATACTGCTTTGTAATGTCGAAAAATAAAAGAAGATAAAGTATTCTCACTGCGTCCAGTATTACGCTGGTTTCCTTTTAAGAGCGACATGACAGATAATTATGATTCATATAATCCTCGTTATGATATGCGTAGCTGCGTTTTTCGAGAATTTCGAAATTCTTGTGTGTGAAAGCTTTATTTATTACTTTCACGTTTTTTACATTATGTTTTTTTATATTATTATTACTGCATATGTCATTTAATTTGAAATGCATTAAGTTAATGTAGAAAAATAATCTCAACAAGAATGATAATTCCAAGTAGCTGAATATGTAATGTTGTTCGTGACGATACATTCGTCATGAGGCTTGCACAAATTGATATATTTTCGCTATTCCAGTTAAAAATGGCGAATTTTATTCACAAATATAAATGCTCTTGAAATTCTTTTATTAGCCGTCCTGATATCGATTTATTCTAATTATATATTCTAGTTCTAGATTATAACAATTTGCTAAGAAATGTATCTCTTTCTCCTTTATATAATTATACATAGCTACTAGCTAGAGGCAATTGCATTATATAGGAGTTCATCGACAAGTAAATCCTCTTAATGACATCTGTAACACATATATCCACTAATACATACAGACAGTTGAAAGTTCGGAGAGGCCTTGACGTAATAATATCCATCATCTATCTTGTGCAAATACGAGTAACAAGTATTTTAACTAGCATATCGTGCATTCAAGTTCAAAATGAAAGATTAGATGCTCAATTTTAGTCATTGGTGACATTCCTATCTAAAATTTTCATGAAATTCAGACTACATAACGAAATATATTATGTATTAATGTATAAAAGGTTAAAGTTAATTAAACAAATTAATATCCTAAATTTCACTCTTTCAAAAACGAGCAATTTGGTTACGTGTGATTAATGAGAATCCTTTGATCTGCCGATCGGAGCAAATTGATTAAGTTATTTATTCCTTTTGACAGAATTTATATCGGTTCATCGAAAAGTAGATCGGACGAAACGCATTTGATGTGTCTCATATATAACTGTCTGTCGTTTTACAGAAGTACTTTGTATCATCAAAAACCTCGATATATTAATAAAAATGGTGCTAAATCAAACGGTGAAGCTAATCAAACTAATATCATGCGTGGCAATCAAAATGAAGTTTTAATCTTTATCATCATCGACCGACAATTATTCCTGCAATTGATAAAACTCGCATCCGGACCAATAAATGTAATAATGGATATACGAGAATTGATAGTGAACTGTGCGAAATTATCGCGAGATAATTTAGTGCGATTTAGACTAAATTATGCGAGAAATGATGAAAAGTTTACAAAAATGCTCAAAAGACTTGATTTGGAAATTGAGGAGGATGAAAATTTCATCCTAGAAGAAAATATTCACAATAATTATATATGTGTAAACTCTGTGTATAAAGAAATATATTTAAGATATATGTAAAAAAGATCTTTGAAGATTACATTTAAGAAAAAAAAGATAAAAGCAAAATAAAGAATAAATCAAAAGAAAAAGAAAAAAAGGATTAAGTTATATACGTAGTAAAATATGTATATATATATTTGAGTCATTTTTTGTATACAGAACAATGATATACAGAATGATGCTATGCAATATTATTTTCACTAACAAAAGATTATATATCACAATTGTGTATTGGCTATTATATAAATAATCTGGATATTAGACCAGTGATAAAAGTACGGAAATCATGTTGCGTGGGAAATATAATTTTCTGAAGAGATTTCGAAGAATACGGAAATATTTTTTCAATTTTCAATACGCAACACAAAACATCACTCAATAATATTTATAATTAATTCAAAATTTAAAAACGTTTCAAGAAATCTTGAAAAAAAATGCAATATCCGATAATATCAGATGTTAATCACAATGTTATATAATTGTATTAAAATATGAATGTGTATTGTGACGATGATTTCTAAGGAGAGATAATCAATCTATTTGCAATGATAAAAAAATAATTCATTCAATGACGCTCTTATCATCTTCGTGGACTTTCAAAACACCATGAAGTCTAAAACGAGTAAGGGATCAATCAAGAAAAATCGTTTCCTGCAACATAAATGGTGAGCCAACATTCACCGTCACCATGATGAACGTAATGGCGGCGATGTCGACGGGCCTACCTCAAATGGATTCCACATCTTCATCAGTCTTCAACAACACCATTACCGCCTTTAGCACAACAGCGACCACAACAACAGCTGCAAATGTAACGTCATCAATAGAAAATCCGACGGTGGAAAATCTTCCCGAAAATGTCAACGTGTTAGTGGTGGCGATCAAGGGTATTATTATGGGCACCATCATCACTACAGCGGTTTTGGGCAACATGCTAGTAATTGCCAGCGTGCGGAGGCATCGTAGATTACGAGTAGTCACTAACTGTTATGTTGTCAGTCTGGCAGCGGCCGATCTCTTGGTGGCAATGTGCGCCATGACCTTCAATGCCTCAGTAGAGCTTTCAGGAGGAAAATGGCTCTTTGGGACGATTATGTGTGACCTGTGGAATTCGCTAGACGTGTACTTCAGCACCGCCAGCATCCTCCATCTTTGTTGTATCAGTGTGGATAGATATTATGCCATAGTAAGCCCGCTTGAGTACACAGTGATAATGAAACAGAGTACTGTGGGATGTATGTTGGGTAGCGCTTGGGTCCTGCCGGCGCTGATAAGCTTTATTCCAATTTTCATGGGATGGTACACGACAAAAGAACATCTAGAATACATGGTGAAGCATCCGGAGGTATGGAGAAGTTTTTTTTTTAAATAGCTTTAAAAAGTGTTTGACGTATGAGTTATGAATATGGAAATTGTCGGTAACCTTTTAACCATATAAGCTGTCTTGATGTAAAAGACGGAATATTTTAAAATTTGAAAAAAATTTAAAAATAAAAAACTTCTAACTTCAATGATAATAAATGATCTTTTTAAAATTTTTCGTGCACTTTTCTTAATTCACATTTTTTTGTTACATTAACTTATCAGCTATTAAAAGATTTATTTTTATTGGCTATAATATCTTATTAAATTATATTAATAATCAAAATAATTTGTGACATTTTTTGGTGTTTCAGAGTTGCGAGTTCCGAGTAAATTTACCATACGCGCTCATCAGTTCCTGCGTATCCTTTTGGATCCCAGGTCTGGTGATGATTATCATGTACTGTAAGATCTACAAGGAGGCGATTCGACAACGAAAAGCGCTCAGCCGGACGTCCAGCAACATTGTCCTCAATAGCGTACACCATCATCGTTCATCTACGCGGCACCATCATCATCAACAGATGTTGCTGCAGGCTGCTGCCGATACCGGTGAGCTAGCCCTTCATACAGCACACTTCGCAGTGCCCACGGAGCTCCACGCCATTAACGGTGAGTGGAACTCCGTTCATATGTGTGTATTTATAACTTATACAATTATAACATATTCGTATAAATAGCAAAATCCGAGATAAAAGTGCAAGACTTTATTAATAAATAACAAATATACTTAAACCATTTAATACCATATCATATTTTAAACAAGTTTTCTTGATAATTTGAAATGAAAAAAATTTATTAGAAAGGTTACTCAATAATATTACGTTATAATGTTGAAAAAAATATTTAAAACATATAATTCAGAACAGAAAATACGTAATAGGTAGAGAATATTAGGTTTTCAAATACTTTCGGATTGCTATCTATGATATTTATGTGTAAAAGTCATATACATGACTGCTGTATGTAGTTAAGTATTCAAATTCAAGTTCAAGGTATGAATGTCTTGTATGCACAAAATTTTGAACTCAAATTATGCAACGAAATGATAAGAATTAGCAAGTAACAGTTACACTGGCATCGAAGTTTAATGCACAATCAAGACTTGAAACGTATATTCTCGCATTGTGCGTCTGTTGGCGTAGTCGTATATTTCGACAGAAATGGTAAATGCTCGCTCGCGTGAAATCCTCTTATCTCCTTAAGCCATTATACGAACGTGAATGTCCCCTTCACTTCCATGTACAGAACTGTGAGCAGAATCCACTATTTCTACTGCAGTATCCATAGCGTATTTTGCGCGATTACGCAATGAAATGCGCTCTATCATCCTATATAGAATCTTTCCTAATATCTTCCGCGATCCATTTTGACGGCGACATCAATTTAGTTCCATCATATTCTCGATCGATAGTGGTTTGATAAGAATGTTCTTGTATATAATTATCGAGAGAAGTAATATATTGTTGTGTAAGAATAATTTCAAATATTATAAAAATTTTTTAAAAAATTTAATTTAAAACAATGTATTCTTTAATTAGAATCCATAATGATGATTTCAATAATTTTTTATTCTATCTAATTTTTTGTAAAGAAAATCATAGAACTTTCTAAAAGAATTTGCATCAATTTTCTCTTGTCAAAAATTTAGGGAAACTAATTAAAGATTTAAATACAACAATATCTTCTAAGATTTTTGAGAATACGTTTAGCCGTACGAGATTTATAAATTGATATAAAATCTTTACGGTTCATTATATATGATGAAAGCGATTTGCAATTATCTATGGTTGGCAATCGAAAACGGTAGTGAGCATTATTCATGTGGGAAAATAGGATTTTGCGGTTCATTAATAAAATCACGTTTCAGCTATTCTCATCATCAATGAGTGTCATAATAGTTCACGTGAGTGAATTGGAGCCACCAATAAACCTCAATTGTTAAGAAACTTAAATTTATAAAAGATAATGAAATTTTCTTCACATTTTCATATTAAAAAATAACTCCATATTTTTAAATATAAATCTCTATTTTATTTAAATTTAAAATAAGATTTTTAAATTATTAAATTTTAAATTAACAATTGCTTAATTTAAATCTTTTATAATTGAATATTGATTTGATTCCTTTTTAAATAATTAAAATCTATTTTTTCAGAATCAATTAAACTCTTATTAATTAAAATAAAAATTTGGATTATAAAAGAGTAAAATAAATCAATAATAAATAATACACTTGTAATTAATCACGTGCAATTTTAATAAATTTAACGATTTGATGTCTACTTCAAAATTGAAAATAAAAATTTTAAATGTCCATATTTAAAATGTATAAATGTAATAGTCTTTGATTAATGAAAACCGAGCGCAATTTCGATAATTCGAATAGTCTGACATGCTTGTTCTTCAACAAGATTGCATTCTACGAGTATGTAATACACTTACATATACATAGTCTGGAAATAATGCTGAAATTAATGATCTGGAAATAATGATCAAATTGTTGGCTGCCAACATTAACATGTGCTATGTCAGTCCCATATTTTCTATCAAAATAATATTCTAAATTATGCGCGATGATGGAAATACTTGAATTTCAGATTCACGCATGCTTTCTAGTATTCTACAACGTTATATTAATTCCATAATGAATGTTCTTATCGATTTCGAATACAGAATTTGATTACATTTCTTTTTATTTTATTGTTCATTAAACAGTCAAATATTATTTGATTATATCCTAATATTTATTAATAACATTTAAAAATTGTATAGATATATTTCTTTATGATTATATAATTGTTGAAGGGAACATTTTAATCAAATTAGTAATCATAATTAACAATATTTAATTGAACAGTACTTTTTAATTGAATTTTTACAGACATTGGATTTTACATGGATACTTTAGAACAATTCAGACTGTTTAAAGATAAAATTATTTACTATTGTTATTCACTTAAAATAACTTTGTCAAGTGCAATCATTATTGTACCGATCAGTATGGATGTTATCAGATGCTCTTCATTTTAAATTGTTAAAGTATCGGGTCGAATGTTAAATCATGCTATGAAATATCATTATAAAAAAAATGAAAGTTTGCGCAATAATATTGGCATCCGCGAATTTTACCATAGTTACATATCTCTGCAGAAATTGTTACTGAATTGCAACCGCAACGATTCAATAAAAAGCAAGACAGAGAAGAAGAATTAAATATAGTTATTACACTTTTTTCTGCATTTTTTTAGTTTATTAATTTATTTAATAAGATGATATAACTTTTTATTTCCATTATTAAAAATATGATGTTTTTATGTATTTTGAAGTAACTCGATTTTTATATATTCCGAGAATTTTTTTTTGGAAAAACTTTCATTTATTTAGAAAAATATTCATATTTTAATGATTATATCTTTGATATAACCATATATTTTAATATAGACAGATAAAGATACACAGAGAAAGGATGAGGTAAAAAGACAAGTAGAAAGCTGTCTTTTGGATTGGATTTCTAGGAGTTGGAATATATAGAATACACGGGAGAGTAATCAACAGATTTGCATATGGCTCCAACCCGTTCCATCGAGCGTTTTCATTAGCGTGGTTTTATCTGTCGACTCGGACAGTCTGAAAATTCAATTAAACCCCATCAAGTTAGTAGTGCATCCGTGCCAGCAGTACCTTTCCCTTTTCCCTCACGATGAGGATAAAAATTTCGTTGAGCTATTTTTGTTGAGAAAAAATAATTGATTAATCCCGAAAAAGCTATTTTACGAGTTGTACAAATGACTCGTTAACCGAAAAACGTGTTGAAAATTTAAAAAGCGATTAATTCTTAAAGCAAAGAGTAAGCTGTAAATATACAATTAAAGTATATTTATTATTTACAGGTACACTAAAAAAAAAAGCGATTTTAAATTACATATATTTTATTTTTAGTTTATATATCTTTTTAGATTATTTACTTTATTTCAATTAATTTTCATTTAACATTTATGTTATACAATTCTAATATTATTTCATAATTATAACTTACATTATTAATTAAATAGCTATCCATTTTTCATATTTAGATTCTACATTATCTTAATTCTGCAATACTTAATATAAATATTTTGTAATAACATATATTGTACATATATTATACTATTGTATAATAATATAAAAAGACTGATACTAACGTCTATATATTTATTATTATTTATTATTATAAATATATGTGTATATGTATCATATATATAAAATACAAAATAAAAATATAATATAAAAATATCATAAATTATAAAGATACTATATAAAGTTTAAATGAAATGAATAATATAGAGCGAATCTCGTATAAACGAAAATTAGTAACTTCATCTTCATTCATGAATCTGTTTTATAAAGCGGAATTTTCAATGAAACAGTTATTGCATCATACATTGCAATGCTGTATGTATCGAAAGCATCACTTAATGGATCCGAGTAAGATCCACATACGGAAAGCGGAAGGTATCGTAAATATTATTGACGAGAAGAGAGAACCAATATCCCGCCCGGCAATTTCCGAAATCGGAAGCTATTTCCCGAACAGAAACCCGAACTGAAACCACCGTTTCCTCTCTTCCTTCTCTCTCTCTCTCTC
>NW_012130069.1:6026451-6038432 GCF_000143395.1 Atta cephalotes | reverse complement strand
TTTTTAAAATTAACATATAAATATTTCTATCATTTTAAAATATAATTTTCTAAATTATGCATTTCTTAATTTTTATAGTATAAATATTAAAGACAGGGAAATTAATGAGTGTAATTTAATTAAAGATTAATTTCAGAAGGTTAAGAGGAATATAAATGTCTATATATAAAATATTAATAATTTTTGTTACTACTAAAAAATAATAATAAACTTATATTAAGTATATAATAAAATTAAAAATAAGTTTTATGGACATACTTTTCTTCTTAACTGTAATAATTGCAATCACCATAAAGATAGTTAAAATTTATAATTTTCATACCATTTAGCTTAAATTAAGCTATTATATAGCTATAGTCTGAGTTACTATATATTGATTTTACTAATAATGAGACGATGTTTTGTATTAATTGAAAAAACATAATTTTGGTATTTATAGGTTTATTTATTATAATAAAAATTATGCATAAATTGCATAAAGGAAAAATGAATCGTTGTTTTTGGAAGATTAATTTATTTTTATTTGAATGCATGAAATCATTGGATTTACGAATACATATAAAATATGGCTTTTACGTTAAATACAAGTTTTAACAATATATTTTAATAGAATATGTCTGTTTATGTATGTATCTAAATATTTATTTGTTTATTAAAATTATATAGATTATATCAAATAGAGAAGAAATAACAATACAAATTGATGATTTTCTTGAATACAATCAAAAGATATAAAAAAAAAACATTAATTTGTATTTCTTTGATGTGAAATATTTATTAAATTTCTTTATAATTTTATTTATAATTTATAATTTCAATATTATATACAATATACAATAATATACAATATACAAATACTATGTACAATAAAAGTCTTTGAATCTTTAGATCAAAATTCTGCGTTTATAAAATGACACATGTTTTAATGCTTTAAAATTTCAAAGATAAATTTCTGCAATAATATAAGTATAGATTGTAATTGCAGATTAATATATAAAATTTAATGAAAGAAATTTGTAGAATATTTGCAAAAATTACGATATTATAATATAAATTCCTTTACAAAAATAATATTTTCTTTTTTATTAAATTACAGTTTTCATATAAAATTTTCTTTTATATTTTTCCGATTATTCTTATCAAGATTTATAATTTGATAAGAACATATAAAAAATAAATCATTAATAGTATTTAAAATATTTTCAATTTTGCTTATGCTGCATAGTTCCTTCCAGAAAAAATACATCTTTTCTTCTTTATTAATATTTACTTCGAAGAGAGACGGTTATGTCGGCTTACTACTTTCCAGCCTTTCCTCTTTGATAAAATTTTTGCAAATTACATTTCACTGATATTTTGATATTGTATATACCTACTGTGTTCCTCAGTATATTATGCTAAGCAAAAAATAGTGTATATTGCATCAGTAAAGTCTTCTTTCGACGAAATGTAAATCAGAAATATGAGTATGCTATTTGCGAGAAAGATAAGGGAAAGATGATGAAAACGCAGCTCTTCAGAATATATGAATTTTCGTGGAATAGCGGAATATAATTTAAAAGAAAAAATAAAAAATTTTCTCTTTATAATTTTAATACTTGACAAGTTACAGTAGAAGCTTCAGAAAACTGAAGAAAAAAAATAAAAGAAACAAGAAAATAAATGTATACATATAGTTATTACAAACAGTTTTACTAAAATTATCTATTACTTTTATTGTCATTTATTATTATGACATATTTTATTGTTCATTATGTTTTATATATGTAAAATGAATAATTTAAATTAGTTATATTTTTTCAAATTGCGAAAAGTTCGAAGTATTATATATGGTTTTGGACAAGTTATCTCACATCTCGAAACGGGATCCACGTGTTTCGACAAGAGGATTAGTTAGCGAATTCATGTATATCACGTCATGGGAGACGTTATCCCACGGATAAGAACTATTTGGGTCTTGCCCTTTTAAGCAGGAAGGTGTAAAGCTTCAAGGCCAAAGACCAAAAATAGTTCTAAACGGCATTGCAACAACTTTGCTAGTCGAGACTTGATAGAAAAGTCGATAGACGCATTATTAATACATAATTCAAACCTTCACGGTTCTATGCCGATGTGATTGACATCTTTTTTCTATTTTTGCATATTGTTTACTACATTTGCTTTCTTGTTTATAATCTTTCTAATTAATTCAACGTATTGATTATAAGTAGATATATTATATACATGTAGATATATAAATGTATAAAAAATATATACATATTTATATATATATATATGTATACATACATATACGTATATAAATTTTAACTATTAAATATTTAATAATAAAATTTAAATACTATTATATTAAATTCGGTATGGCATAACCGACTTTTTTAAAATGCTTTTTTGATTGCTTATAATTTTTTTATTAATAAAAATATATTTGTCATTTACCGTTATATTCTTTAATGTCTAACGTTTCGATAAAAAAAATGTTTTTACAATATGTTCATTTTTATGAAAGTTATGAGTATTTGAGTTGAATAATGCCATAATCCAGTATGGTTTCCGTAGTATAACATTTAAAGTTAAAATTAATATTTATGTTAACTATTAGTTCATAAACGATGTAAAATAAAGGGCCGTTCAAATGTGCATATGAGTTTTTCTAATTTAAAAAGAGATAAAAAGGACAAAGGAAATATTTTATAATTTAAAATAAAGTTTTAAAAAATATTATATATATTGCTATTTAATTAATTTAAAATAAAAATACAAATTATAAAGAATTGATTTCTACTTTCATACGAGTATTTAATGTAATAAATACGCCAACACACTTCCATTTACACCCACACATCTTGTTATATGTTTAATGAAAAAGGAACAGACATTTTCTCTGTAGAAAATCATACTTAATGCTTTGAACAGAACAGTAATTAGTATTTAAAGAATAATTTCAAACGTTTAACAAATTCTTTCCATTTTCGTTCCAGTTTGTGGCACTTGATACATGTATATGATATTTGATATATAAGCGATTGGTAACGAAACATCAACAAAATGCAACGGAGAAGGAAAACAGAGAGAAATATATTGTGGGCGATTTTACCGGAAAACAGTTGGAATATTGAACTGAAAGGTAGCAGGTCATTGGCGAACGTCCAGAATCGACGCTTGCGTATGCGTGGTTCATATCTTGATGTGTGCCCTCGCAATATGAGAGAACAGGATCGAATTGTCAACAGAGAACTATAGGCGGCGCGAGATAAACGTGGTAGAAATTAGGTCATCGAAGAACGAGCGAGACTTAATGGCGATCGCTATAATACATCGCTCCTTCACAGATTTTCTTTCTCTCTCCCCCCCCCCTCTCTCTCTCTCTCTTCTCTCTCTTTTCCCTCTCTCTCTGAAAATTAAATTGATACATAAGTAATTTAATATTTAATATCGAAAATTTAATATTTAATTTGGTTCAAAGACTTATCTAACAAAGTTAATGTGATGATATGCATTATACAATTATAGTTATATTTATTAGGAAATATCTTCTTTTCTAATAACAATCTCAATAATCCTCAAGAAATCCTTAGATAATTTATAAATATAATTTTTATAATAAATTTATTTTATAATAAATAATAACGTAATATTGTATGTAATATTTATTTTTATAGAATTATTTTTTAAATAAAACAAGTATAAATTTATATCATAAATTTATGTTTATTTTATTTTGTTTTATAAATCTAATTTGATTTTTTATTTATTGAATAATTTTATATTTTCATCTCATTTATATTTTCAACATTAACAATAAAAATATTCTCGACTTCTTCCAATTTCAATTAAATACTTTTTAATTTTAAAGAATTCTCTAAGTGCAATTACGCCTATATAAATTGTTTCAACCAGATAAAATATTTTTATTTTCGTTAGACTAAGCTAATTGTTAAAAAAATTCAATTAACGGACGCTATTGAACGAAACCGCGAAGTCAGCCTCTCGAAACGAGTCAACATTGCAAGAGCAGATATTCCGCATTGGCGTAAAAGCCGTTACGAAATAAGTAGTGGGCGTTGTAAGCTTTAACAGTGAAATCATCTTTCGTTTCTTTTCATCTCTAGATAGTTCAGGAAGTAACGGAAGAAGCCGGTAATCTTTCTTCCACACTCACAAAGTCAACCCTTGTAATCGTAGTCACAAAATATTATAAATGTTTTTTCTGTCGAGAGAAAGGAAAGTAATAAGAATCGACGGAATTTTTTTATCCGTTTCTGACCTTGCTGTATGAATGTTTATATCTTTAAAAGAATTTCGATAATAAATTTATCTTTCTTTCTCTTGCAAAAATTTAATATTGATTATAAAAATATGTATACATTATAAATAATTAAATAATTGTAAAATATAATTCGTTATGTAAACAAAATTTTTATATTGATTCTATATTTTATAAATGTGTATCTATATAATAATAATAATATATATATATTGGGTCTACATAATATATATATGTTACACACATATACATATAATTCTATTTTTTATTATGTGCATCTGTATATTTCATTGCAACATAAAATTATATCAAGTCAGTGAACTTAGACTTAAAAAGCATTAAGAATAAATATTGGAGCATATCGTGACTTCTACCTGAACAATGGTAAGAACGTAACGAAAATAAGAGATACGAAGAAACTCAAATGAAACTATATAGAAATGAAACTAGAATTGATTCTTTCTGCTTCTTGTAATTAGGCCTTCCAACCCTTTTGTTTTTGATTTCGCATTTTTTTTTTTGATATTTTCCTTTTTTAGACGGTTCTCACAGCATAATATTATAATAAACAAAATTTCAATACTTAATTTTAGCAGAAAGATATTTGAGTATATTATCATAATTTTAAATTAAATAAGTAGTAAAAAATCAATAAAAGTATATAAGGAAATAAGAGAGAATATTAAAGAGGGCAATAATAAAATTATAATATAATTATAACACAATAATTAATTAAATAACTAATAGAGTTTGTCAGTTGACAATTTACCGTGTCATTGCGAAATGATTCTAAAATATTTAACTTAAATTTTTATCATTTTAGATTTTATTGTATTAGTATATTTTATTAATTGTATTAATAAAAAACATAATATTATATTGGTTGAGTCCTTAATTAAAACATCAACATTCACAAAATCCTTTTCAGACGTTACTGTAGCTTTCACTTAGTGCGCTGCGGTTGCAGTTGCGGTTACAACTACAACTACAGCAATAGATTCGATTTAAGATGATGGCGTAGTTGAGAAAGCAATCAAGGTATAGAAAATTTACGCGGAATGCACTGAAAGACGTGTTGGTTTATACTTTTATTATTTTCCCATCAATTTTGCCGCTTTTATTTTCTCGTATATTTTTCTATTTCCCGATCGCTTTTCATCACTCTCATACACCTGCAGCAAATTTATATTAAACAGCAAAAGGGCGTCGATAATAAGATCCATATTTATGAGAAATTTTGCTTTCCAGAGTATCTAAAATATTTTTAGACTCGATTTTATCAATGTATAAGATTAACTTTAATTTTAAACTTTAATTTAATATATACTGTTTATCTTTTTCTAAACCTTAGAAAATTCTTACAATCAGAAAAAGATAAAGAGTAATTGAAAATCGCGAGATTATTTAATCTTATATCGACCGAATCGGATCTTATCGAGAAATCTCATAATGCTGAGAATGCGCTTAACAAAGAGTTTACGCAAAAGATTTCGTCCAAAACCGAATCACTCATAATAAATCTGATCAAGACAGAAGAATGAAAAATCCAATGCGTTATATTTAAAATTATATTTAAAATGGAATAAAATTTTTTATTTTAAGATTTATATTATATATATCTTGTATTTACATATTATTAATTTGTCATTAAATTTTTGACAGATGTTACTTATAAAAAAAATTTTATAAGTTAAGAAAAAAGCAAAAATTTCTTAATTCTAATCAATCATTTTAAATTTTTTCCAATTTTTATAAGCATCTCTGCTTTCATCATCATCGTCGATAATTTTGAGTTATATAATTTAATATCTAATTATTAATATCTAAAAAATGTGATATTATTTTCTATTTTTGTTTTTATTTGGTTTATTTGGTTTATAATTTGTGTTGCTATTTGTGAAAACTGGCAATGGAGAAGGTTCTATGTGCACACTGTGGAAAATTATGCGAACAAGTTAAAAATTGAAGTCAAAATCGTCCCGTGTAAACAAGTCATCAAGAAAGAGATTTTCTATTCTTGCATTGGGACATCTTGCACGCTTTCTCTTCTCTCTATCGATTCAGTAAGCGGTCCGTAAGGAAGAAGCGGCCTTAAGGGCGCACGCTCAATGGCGCTAACCTATTTACCTATGTAGACCCGCCGGGACACCACACTGGGTGACTCATTTTCATCGATCCGTCGGCATTTCATCGTTATGCAACTTCCGCTTTTCTCTCTTTTCTTACTTTTTCTCTCAATGAGTCGGCGCACCAATTAAAAGCTCTCTTCAATGATAAACACGGGAATTAAGTCTCGGACGAATGAACACGTGTAAGTTGTTCTGCATACGTTATTTTTTTTATTTACCAGTTCTTCGACCGATTGAGAAATTAACTTTTGTTTAACAGAAATAAATGATAAGCTTCTTAACTTATTTTCTATATTCGTTTAACATCGTCTCTTTTTTATACATAGCATTAAAACAGATTTCAAAATTAATATCGAGATTAAGAAAATTTGGATTTTTGTTATATTTAAAATGAGATAGAAATAGAGATAAGAATATTTGATTATTAAGTAAACTATCATTATTAAAAAAATAATTAAGAATAACATTTTTTATTCTTATCATATTCTTTTCATATTCATGAACCTCGAATATCAATTCGCAAATGAAAAATTTGCGCATAGCTAATAATTTGATTTAAACATATCAATTTCAGTTTTATGAAACAATTTGAAACTTGCAATAGACTGTTGCAATAGACTTTCACACTCTTTAATAATATTAAATATTTATCATATTAAATATTTGTCAATAGGACTCACGATGAAAATATCCTTTTTTATTTTTAGAGATAATTTTTATATTTTCAACTGTTTTTTATTAAAATCAGTTTTTTATATCTCACGTATTTTATTTTTAGGAACTATTTTGGAAATTCATACACAAGAATATTTATAATATACCGATAAATTTACAGATAATAATCAATTTTATCTGGTGACTAATATATTTATTTTGGTATTTTGGAACTTTGTCTTATTGTTAATATTGCTTCGAAACTTCGTCATTCGAGGCTTTCTATAATTATTATGAAAATATCTATAGTATAGATGGACGTGCTTTTTGCTATTCAAGGCGAATAGTGAACGCATGGCTTAAAGCAAACTTTATTGTGCGAATATGGAATATCGATATAAGACTGTGTACATAATTATTGAATAAAGTTTCGCAAACTTTAGCAGTTTTCTTAGTCACAAAAGAAAAATTATTATCGATATTCTCTCAAAAATCATAAAAAAGAATATAAAAAAAATGTTCTTTCTGAATACTTTAATAGCATCTTTTTCATTCAGATATTCGATTGCATTTTTATTTTTATTAATGAGAAACTAGTTTGAATTTTCCAAGGCGTCGCGATTTTATTTGACAACACTAAAGACTTACTTTCCTTCAGAGGCAATCTTATTTTAAACATCGTTATATCATGAGAATTAGTTCGTCGTTAATTCGCTGTTCCTGCATACAAGAGATGGAAATAAGTTTATTATCTTATAGCATTTGGAAGTTATAATAGATTTCTGTTTATCTTCACTGGATTATCTGTAGTATTCTTCTTTGTCCTGGCAAAATGCCTGCAGGTAGAATTATAACAATCTTCCAATATATATTAGCAATATATATTAATTTTCTCTTCTCCCAAGAAAAATTTTTCTTGCCAATCTATTGTGTATTATTACATCAAATTTTTTGAATACACATGTTAACTTACAGTTTATACGCTCATAAAAGTAGCATACATGTATATACATGTATATACATGTATGTGTACTTATATGTTGCACATATATGTTTAATTTTTCTTTATCATATATATTTCTATTATTTTTATAATTACTGTTGTTATAATTACAAAGTATTAATATTTTTTATTATATAATTAACTAAATTAAAATTTCAATAATAATGTAGCTTCATAATAACTTCATAATTAGCTAGATAATAGCTTCATCATTGATTTCTTATTACTGTTACAATTTCTCTTTAATACAAGAAGTTGTAAAAGGAGTTTTGTTTTTATCATTTGAGAATTTTGAGAATTTTAGTATCATAAACTAAGTATAAATTTTTTTATAAAGAGAAGAAAGAACATTTTCATTAAACCATAATGAAAATAATGCAATTCGGGCTCTCGCCGATTTGTCTCTCGTAATAAAGTGATTTGCGGATTGAGTTTCTCACATGACAATTCGTTGATAACTTCCAATTATAATAAACATTCCTTTACTGTTCATTCTTGCAAGAAAAGATGAATTCCTCTGTACCAGAGGAAAATGATATGAATAAAACAAATCACTTGTGTGAAGTAACTTTTCGTACTTTCAGCGTATTTTTCTATGAAGAAATAATGCTTTATTCAAGTTTCAAACTTAAAGAACGCGCGAGAAAAAAAAATTTATTTTCTTTTATACGCTTTATACAATAAAATCAATTGAATCTAACAATATTCGAATAGTATTCTTTCTGTTGAATAGAAGTAATAACAATTCATGTTAATATAAATGTTAAAAATTTTAGTAATATTTATTAATGTCTTGTAAAATTAAATATTTCTATAAATTCTTAATTTAATTTAAAAAAAATTAAGGCATGTTCTGAAATAAATTTGTAACGCATACGCGTACTATATCTGTGATACATACTGCGTACATAATCGATAATGCGCATAAACAGCCGTCCTGTGGAACGTCCTAATTTGCATTATGACATCATTTTATCGAATTAATTAGTGCCGTTACATCGCGCATCGCCGCACTGCTTCAAAGTGCAATCGACAAAGTCAAACATTAAATTATGCCGATACGCCACCTTTTGAACATTTTCACTATATGTACGTCACAGACTTTTGCTCTTATCATCATCAAACTGATGATAATTATAATTAAATTAAATTAAATTAATAATAAATAAAATAAATAAATTATATTCTATAATTTCTTCATTCGATAATTATTTACTTCTTTAAGTTTTTTTATAAATTAACAGTCTTTGTGCGTTGTGACTTTATATTATGTGCTAATATTTAAAAAAATTAAAATGTATTAAAAATATATTAAGATTAGCAATGTAAACTTTAATCGCGAGCATATTAAGAATTTTAAGCACGACCGTATATATGATACATCAAATACGATAAAGAAAGCCAAGATTGATCAAATTTTAAATATTACAAATAATACATTATATATTCTTTTATTAAATCAATTTATTCCAGAAATTCTTAATATATTGTACACACTTAATATATTGTACTACAACACGTCTTCTATACATATCAGTTATTGCGAGGAATATTTCCGAAGTCTTAGTATTCGAGCTGGCTAAGACACTTTATTCGGAAAGTTGAGATCCCAGGTTCGAATCCTGGCTTGAAGTAATATTTTTCGCAATAAATTTCTTACTTACTTAGTTTCTTTCTTTCTAATTTAATTTAGGAGAGCTTAGTAGCATTTGTCCATTCAAAATTTGACAGATCTAGGTTTTCTTTATTGTATTTAATCACAAGTTTAAAAAAAAATTGATATTGTAATATTAAACACATTTTCTAAATTCTACTGTTTAATATGTAACTGCAATTTCGTGTTTTATTATTTTCTAATGTTAATTATATTCAGTTTTTCAATAAAATACTGAAAAAAATTTTACACGTTGTTTTCAAAAAATTAAAATCGATACAAAATTAAAGTAAATTTAATATAAAATTATAATAATTAATATTATATATATGTGTGTGTGTGTGTGTGTGTGTATATATATATATATATATATATGTATATATTAGGTATGGGAAAAAATTCGTTTTTTTAATGCCATCTAATGGGAAAAACGCCACCAATTTTTTCCCACACCTAATATATTAGAGATTAGCGTAATAATGTAATAATAACACGCACGCATGCAAGCACGCACGCACGCACGCACACACGCACACACACACACACACACACACACACACATTCACAAAATATATGTTTATTTAACATAAAAATTATTTCAATTAAAGCAAATGTTAGCAAAAAATTTCATATGTAAAATAGTGAATTAATTTGTCTTTGAGACAATGCTATCGAATGTAATTCGATAATTGTTTACATGCGTTGCAAGCGGAAGTGATGATCGAATTATTGCCACCAGCAACTCGTATTCGTATTAAATAAACAAATAAACGTAAAATTGAGCCGTCATTATTGGTAGAGATGCGGGATACGAATATGTCATTAATTAGCAGCTAAATTACTGCGCAATCCAGACATTTCGGTTGTGAAATACAGATAAATTCATAAAATTTGATAAATTTTGATAATTTAATGAAATGAATTTATATATATTTTTATGTATTTTACATTCTCTTTCTGTCTCTTCTCTTCTCTTGCTCATACACTCAATAGAAGCAGTATTTGGGAGACTTTATAGAAAAAGTAGTATATATAAAAAAATGGATTATATATAAATATAAATATATATATAAATATAAATTCATAAATGTCTGATTCTTGATGTTTAATATTTTCTTGGAAAACTGTTACAAATCGTGTATTAGTAATAATTAAGGTATTAAATATATTACGGAACGTTTCTTTACAATTACATCACATTGAGTAAAAAAATAATGCGATGTTGACTATATTGCATTAATATTACAAAGTCTTCTATCAAAGAGAATGTGCTTTTAAAACGTGAAAAAGCTTCATTCAATTTGCGCGAAAAACGAAGATAGAAAAGATAGAAATGTAATCTTACGGAATATGTGAATTTTTGCTGATTAACAGAATACAATTAAAACAAAAAAAAATTCTCTCTCTCTCTCTCTCTTTGAATTAGTAAAAAATATTCTTATTTTCAATTTTTGATTCTTTATTAGAGATTTAAGAGAACATTTTTAGCGAAAGAAATCGAATTATTGAATTAAATATTGTATTTAATAAAATTCAAATTTTTAATCGTTATTTTAAATAAAATTTTTTATTTAATACACTTACACTTATAAAAATTTAAAAAACAAAAACTTAATTACAGAAGTAAATTCTTAATTCTTAAACAAATTGGATTCTTTATATAAAGAAGAAGTATAACGAAATTTTAAAAATTAAGTTTATTGTATTCAATCTATTTTAAATGTATATGATTCTAATTCAGAATTATATAATAAAGTGAAAAAAAATACTATGTTTTAAAATATTTAACATTATAATAAACATATTGTATACAAAACAAGTCAATTAAGATACAATTATAGATTAATTTTACGATTATCATTTTATTACAACAGAATAAAAATCAGAGAATAAAAGAAAAATATGAAATGCATAATAACATTATGCAATTAATATTTATGAATTAGTAATTAATTTTAATTAATTTATTAATTATTGGATTGACAAGGAAGTGATTGCGTTTTTTTAGCTCAAAGTTGTATATATAATATCTTCGTCAATAATGAATGAAATTTGAATTTAAAAAAAGAGTTTTAAAGCTTGAAATCTCTACTTTTAAAAGCTTACCACATTTTTTAAGTTTATATGAGTTTGGTAATTTTTACATACCAAAAACTACGAGCTGAAAAAGACGGAAAATTTTCTTCTCACTTTGTGAGTTTGTAACGTGTCCAAAACAAATTTAAGAAAATTTTCGACTACTTATGAAAACTTGATACTTTCCCTACAAAATCATGT
>NW_012130069.1:6017973-6021821 GCF_000143395.1 Atta cephalotes | reverse complement strand
TCTGTTTCTCTCTCTCTCTCTCTCTCTCTTTCTCTCCTTCTCTATCTGTCAATCTATACCTATATCTATCTGTCTTATCTGAAAGCAATCTTTAATCAACAAGCTCACAGCACATTAATATGGCTCTTGATGTTTCAATTTTATTACCATTGATGCCTGCATAAAACAAGATTCAATTCAACACAACGAGCGATCACATAGACAATATTCTTAAATTCCATTTAGCGGATATTGTCAAACTCGAGTATTTCCTATATTATAACTATATTAATATTATATTTTCGTTGATTCGAAATGTTCTTCAAATGTTCTTCAGTAATTAATAAAATTTATTATTTTGTTGTTGTATACATTGCTTTGTTATTATATACATTTAAAAAATAAATATCATTCTAGGAATTTGTTTTGCATATTATTTACAAATGCAAAAATTGAAAATTTAATTGTTTATTTATTAATTTATTTATATATTTAAGTATTATATATTTAAGTATTACAATACCTAAATTAAATAATGAAATGTGTGTGCAACTGTATAATTTTATAACTTTTCTAGTTTCTCTTCTACTAGAAATTAGGAAACATGATAAAGGCATAAAGTTAAATATAACGCGCATATATCATAATGGAAATTTATTGTTTACATTTAATGTATGTACACAGATTGGATATTGCTCATAAAAATTTTTACTTGAAAAAATTGTGTTTATTATCAATAACAATTTAAAGTATTATCGGCTTATGATCAATGTGAAAAGTAAGGTTTAATGAAAACGATTTGAAAAAAGTAAACATTATGCATAATATTTTATTGTTAGTGCAACATATTGATTCTAATTTAACTACGATCATTACAAAGACATCGTAGAGTTATAAATGTATAAATAGTTATTTCATATACAATATTGTCATAAAGTTACAATTTTTTTTATGTGTTCTTTTTTACTACTTATTACTACAGTTATACATATTACAGTCAATGTTACTCATCACACCCTCCTTTATAATACAGTTTATCTGACAGTAAACTTCCTTGTTATACTTTGGGATGGGTTTTAAGTTTTTACATTCTGTAATTAAAAAAAAAATTATAAGATTTAATTCAAAATTTCATAAAATCTCTTATATTTGTTTTTAAAAATAAACTTTATTAAAAAAAAAATAAATAGATTACCTTTATCTATGCAATTCGCAACTTTGCATTTGCAAGAGTCTACGTTCTTTTTATATAACATAACATCCTCGCAATATTTAATACCATTTTCTCTGATTACTTCATTTTTTTCGTTAATCTAAAAATAATTGATTTAATTATTGATTTATATTATTGTACTATTAAACAGCACAATTTAAAATTAAAAAATTAATTTTCTTATTTACTTTTAAAATTACTTCCTATATGTTAATTAAAATGGATAATAAAAAATTGCTATTAAATTATTAACATTGTTTTAAATATAGTAAATTTGTTTTAGGAATATTATTTGTTATAGTACAATATGTAAAAGCACAATATGTAAAAATTCTTAGCAGAAATGAGTAAAATTAAATTAATTAAAGAATGTAATTATTCTAATCACCGCATGCAAATATGTATGTGTGTTTTTATAATTATATAATTTCTGTTTTTAATAAATACATACTACGTTAACTCTGCGCAGTGCACAATCCCATACAAAAATATCCGTCAAGGGATCGACTGTAATATAAATTTCAAATTTATTAATATAATTTCAAATGTATATGTTCTTACAATTAAATTCATGAAAATGACTTAAATTCCTATATAACTCCAATATAACTTTGTTTAAATCAATACTAATTTCTAAATGGATTTATTTTTAAATGAAATTTCTAAATGGATTAATAAATGAATTTATTTATTTCTAGATTTATGTTAGCGATATTTTAATTTTTATAGATGTCATACTCTTGAAGTACTTTGAAATACTATAATATCATTCGAAATATTTTTGATAATTTCCTTCAATTCGTTATATTGTTATTATCTTTTATGAATTTTTTATAAATCTTAGCATTTTCATAATTTTTTCATTGTATTGAATAATTTTTTCACTGTATTGAAAGTTTTTTAAAGTAATTTCATATTAATTATTTATCCATTTAAAGTATTTACAGATAAAGTAATAGAAAAATAGGAAACTAATTATTTTATCCCGCTTTTAATATTAGTAAAGCATAAATTTTAGATTTGTTTTGGTTCTATTTAACATAAACGTATATAATATTTAAAAAGCCATTGCTTTATATTGTAAATATAAAAATCTTTAATTTAATTAAAGTCTTAATTTTAATAAAGTCTTAAATTTTAATAAAATAAAATTAATTTGCACAATATGCCATACAAAAATATTCATTAAAAATATTCATTAAATATCATTATATATATATATATATATATTATTATGCGACGACTGTCTCCAAGCTATAATATAACTGCGAATAGGATTTCAATCGGTTAATGTTATCATCATTTGTTAGAAAGAATAAAGTATAATTTTATATTATGTTCTGTTTTTACGTTCATAATATTCTATGTTGTTAACAATGATCCGATCGCGATTGAAACGTCTGTTTTGTTTATTGTTAGCACATTGTATTAAATCTTAACTAAAGATACTTATATTTTACATGAACTATATTTTACATGAACTATGTAATTGAATAATTTTTTTGCTCATAGCCTTTTTTCTTTCCTGTTTTTTAAATTAATTTGCTGAGAATTAATCTGCTTGCAGCTCCATTTATTTATATGATTTAATTTGCAGACTTTTAACAATAATGGCAATTTTCTTTTCAATTCGAAAAGACGGGAGGTAGTTGTTACAAGGAAATTGTTATAATTAGTTCTTCTAGTTGCCAAAGAGGGCAGCATTTTTATAAACAGTAGATAATCCTTGTACGCATTCTGCTATTCTACTTAGTTTTGTAATCATAATTGAACTATAGAAAATGCTACATCTGTTTATGTGATTTTCGTTGTTATTGGAATTAAATATTTCATTGTGCGAATGCTTTGTTTTATTGCAAATCTGTCAAATTTGAACTGAATCAAAATGCAAAATCATCGAAGCAAAAAATTCAACGTGGATAAGATTTCAGGGACTGTAAAGTTACACATGTTAGTGACGCTTACCAACATTTTACAGTCCCTAAAATCTTACTCACACTATATTGATGGCTTTGCGTTTTGGCTCAAATTGAACAGACCTGTTTTAATGGATATATATATATTGAAGGTATTTTATTTTTTTTTGTATATTTCTTTTTATATATTTCTGTAGGATAACTCCGGCAAATACGCCGCGCTGGGATTTACGCCGCAGAAGTCAGAAAAAATAGAAAGAGTGGGGGTAATTTTCCCGCAACTACTCTTACATGTCTTCATACTATTAGTATTGTGTTATGATTTCAATTTCTTAATCTGTTAATATTAATGAAATGACTGTAAGTTGAATCACAACAATTGTTACTGTGTTAAGTAGCGCCATCATAAATTATAATCTACATAAAATGATTACTGTAGAACATGCAAAAGACTTAAATTCAAGCTCTTTAATTTTGAAAACATTATAGTATTCTTTCAAAAGACTGGCGTATGGCCTTTTAATCGGAACGTGTATGAAAATTTTCTCACAGTTAATATTACTAATCAACCTTTACAAGAAATTTCTAAAAAAGAAGACAGGTTTATAGAAATAGAAGATTTGTCGAACTCACTTGATCGTGATATAAATTTGTTTTTAATCAATGATACATCGGTGCACTTAAGAGAAACACTTATAAAAAATAATTCTAACGACAATAAACAAAAAATTATCACTTTT
>NW_012130069.1:6016005-6017953 GCF_000143395.1 Atta cephalotes | reverse complement strand
ATATATATATTATATATATATATATATATATGTGTGTTTACTCAAATTATATTATATCTAAATATTTATTTTTTTTATCAAGTTCATGTGGATTATTAAAGAGAAGTAGATATATGTAGATATAGTTTTGATAAGAATTGACAACTTTTTGAATACATGATTGAAAGATACAAGAAATATAAACTCTTTTGACACATAAAATTTTTATCAAACAGTTACAATTTTAGCAGTTTTGCGTAACGCATTGCAATAGAAGTCTCACAAATATTTAAAAAAAAAATGATTGAGAGATTTCTATGTCTGACTTTGTGCGCGCGCGTAAAATAATCCATGTAGTAAGGTGTTGTTTATTTAACATCATTATTCTTATGACAAATGTGACGTTTAAAATGACATCATAAAAATGTGAATTTGTCATAGATATATAACGTTATATAAGTCGACGTCCAAAATACATTTTTTTCATATTATTGACGATAGCAAAGTGTCGTCATTATAATTATAGTTATTCTTATGATGAATCTGTACGGTTCCTGAGACGAAGTAAAAATTACAAAAATGAACAAGTTTGCTAAATGTTGAAGTTATAAATATTCTAATAAATTCTAATAAATTATTTTTGTAATTTCCACCTCATTTTAAGAATCATAATAAGCTGCCTGATGTCTAAACATCATAAAAACGAATTCTTATATTTCTTTTCACACAACGTCATAAACTGACTACATAAAAAAATACATCATTATTTTCATGTTATTAACGAAACAAATGTTATTAATTGATCATTAATAATGTTACTAGTACGTCGACAATTGGCAAATTTATTCGACATCATTAAGTATTGTAAAACTTTGTCATAAATAAATGATGTTATTAATTGGTCAAAAAGATGACGTCATTATTTCATCTTAAATAGATCATATGACGTCAATAATTTAAAATGACTAACTATCGACATCAAAATAACGACAATTTGCTACCTGGGAGATTTACAATAACGTACGAATAAATATTAATTAAATTGCAGAATTATATAGGATAGGATCGAATATTATGAACACTGCATGTAATATGAGCACCTTTTATATTTCTGTTGATATTAGTAATGTCAACTGTTGTAAAAAGATGCATCTGTCTTCGCGACATTTCAATATGCTGCCAAGTTTGATTTAAATTTATGTACTTCGGATATTTATCATATTAAGTAAATAAATACATTATTTTTTTATTTCTTACATTTTTTTTCTTTAACTTTATAAAGTCTCCAATCTACCTACATTGAGATAAGATATTTTGTTTTATATGTTACTTTTTGTAAAGTAAACAATATTGAGCTATTCTAATTTAATAAAATCCCAAGCCCATTAATTTATTAGATACGGAAGTTTTTTGGACAGATATGCATGGTCGTGTATTATGAGCATTTTCTTTATTTCTTATCGTACACTGAAAAAAGAATCTGGCGAGGGATTAATCACTATGATTAATTAGTGTACATTTTTCTTTAGAAATATATATTGCAATAAAATAGACAATGCTAGCAGTAGCAGAGTACGAGCAATACGCTAGCAATATGCTAGCAATACATAGTAGTACTACATTACTAGCAATACATAGCAATACATTAACAATACTTGACAATATTGCGTGGCATAAAATAACAATATTAACAATACAATAGCGATGCTAGTAATAAAATGTATTGTATTGCCATAATTAGCAATTATTGTACATTAGCCTACATTAGCGTACATTGACCTCCTTAAAATTTTGGTAATATATAGCTATTAAATGTATGCATTACTATTAAATGGTGAAATAATCCCAAATGTTTGGTTAATATAATCAAAAAAATGTTACTTTTACAAATGTTTAATTAATGTTAAATATTAAATGTTAAATATTACCAAACTATTATCATTTGATAATATTTACTAAATATGTATAA
>NW_012130069.1:6011273-6013598 GCF_000143395.1 Atta cephalotes | reverse complement strand
GATGATTATAAGATTATATCCGAAAATTAAAGCAAGAAAAAATAAAAAAGGCCTATTGAGACAAATCTATTATTTTAATGAATTCTCCGTTTAAAAAGCAATTAAAGAAAAAAGAAATAAATATAAAGAAAAAATAAGAAAAACTTAATGAAGAAAAGCAAAGATTTCTTAGAAACAAAAAAAAAAACAAGAGAATCAATCAAAGTCAGAAAATGATGACTGGAATCCATTGATCTAATAGAATCAAATGACGACTTCAGCAACATTATTCCATCCAGTACATTTGTGTAGAGAAACCGATTCATATTATATTTGCGCGTGCGCAAATAAATTACTTGAAAATGACTTTTAATGTTTTTATAGTTGAAATTGATTATTTAGTCTAACTATCGAGTATTTACATTAAAATTTAATTTAATGCATGTTGTATTAAAATCAGGTTACATTTGTCAGATTATTTTTATTTAATTATAATTAACTATCAAATATATTAATACACATTTAATAAATTTGTATTTTTTAATCTGAAAGTAGATTTTAATTTAATATTAATTTAATAAATTAATAATTTAAGATTAAATTTCTTTTCTTTTAGTTGATTGAAATATTTAATAATTGATTTAAGAAAAAAATCTATATTAATATATTTTTGTAAGTTTCAATTTTATTCTAATTTATTTTATTCTAAAATTTTATTCTAAAATAAATATGCTATGTAAAATTTTTATGTTTGATTTCAATTAATTTGATCGTAATTGATATGTTCTTACGTTTAAGAAAATATTGTAAATATTACAATTTGCCTTAAACTCAGTAACAACTTGCTTTACAATGTTGAATGGTATGAGATTATTGTCGTGCACGATCATGCGATTCTTCCCGCCAAAGGAATCGAACACTTTAAAGATTATTCAGAGTCGATGGCAAACAATTTATATGCTTCGCGGACATAAAATCGGACTTTGACATGATTTAACGATAATTATCTTGATTTAACGATAATTATCGGTTAGCGCGGTGGACAAACGTGACACTGCGGTGAAGATCAAGCGGTGTCTGTGATCCTTTTATCGCGTTTATCGCGAGTGGCCGCCATCACTTCTGATTGATCGAAATCCATCAATCGTGAATATGAGGAAGATCGGAAATTTGAAGAAATTAGTCTTTCGAGAACGCGAAGAGATAATTCCGTCGTTCGTACGTTTTAAGATGCTGAAAAAATTTTCAGTCAATTCGATCTCAATGTCCACAAATATTATTCTCGCGATTCAGGGTTTCCCCTAGGCATCATCGCGAGATTATCATGAACCAAATCTTTAGCCTGCAAGCTATGCGCGAAAGTGATCCGACTAGGCGATTCAGGGTGACAGCTTCTAGGCATATTTGAAATAATATCAACAATAACTAAGCGATAAGTAACTGAGAAACTGTACATAAACAGAACATAAACAATAAACAGTTCTTTTTCAAATCGAAACTAGAGTGTGATATTAAGGTTATTATATTGATGTGAAATGGTGTAAGTTGTTACAATTTATCTATTAACGGAAAATTTCAATTTTTAATGTTTAATGATATTGACACAAGTTAGAAAAAAGTTTATTACCTATAGTTAAAAATGTACTTAAATCAGTGCATAGATATTTTGATAATGTACATTATTTTGGAAAAATTCTAATAAAAAATTCTAAAAAGAAATTGTTACGGTCTTTGCTATGTTAATTGTGAAGCAAATAACAATTTTGTTTAATAAAATTTGAATTAGAAGTACGTTTTTAGGAGTTAATCTTTTTCTCAAATTTTGTTTATCAAATGCTAATTTTTTATAATAACTTAATATTCAATATTTAATGTTTCATACTTACTTACTAAATTTCCACATTTCTCCAATTTCTTCGCACACTCATATATGTTGTGACATAGCGTTTTTAATCCTACAAGATCTGTTGTTACATAAGCTACCTAACATAAAAAACAAATTATTCGGATTTATGTGTAAACATTTTATATATAGGTACTTTAATTTTGAAAATTGTTAAACATGCATAATATAATTTCTTTTACCTATAATAAATATTTAATGAATGTATTTAAATAAAGTCATAATATAATATTCATATTTATTAAAATATATGTATTTTTTTAGAGAGTTTTTAGTTAAACTTGTTTAATATTCTACATTAGAAATTCTTAAAGTACAATTTTTAGTAGAACGCAATAATTTTTAAATACACTATGTTATTTCATATAATAGTACAAACTTACATACGCGTACTACAATTTTATATATATATATATATATATATATATATATATATATATATA
>NW_012130069.1:5995530-6010859 GCF_000143395.1 Atta cephalotes | reverse complement strand
ATATATATATATATATATATATATATATATATATATATATATACAAAACATACATATAGGTATGAAGCTGGATTTTTGGAACAACGATAGAAATCAAAACCAAATATAGAAATAAATTACAAAAAATTGCCTAACATCAATACCGACATGAAACTCAACAGAAATAGTAAGAGCGTTCTTTACACATATTTAGATATTTCAGAAAAGATTTATAAAATTATGAGAAGACTTTCGCTTTTCTATTGGTCTCAATAAAGATAAAAGTATGAGTTTATCAAGGATGTCGAGGGTAATTTGATTAGTAAAAACATAAGTGCAGTATCAAAGATTAGACACACATTATTTTCACAGCTGAATAGATTTCTTGATATTTAAAAATTAATTTTAATACAATAGAAAAAAGATTAATAGATATGTATAGATCAATTAAAAATTATTGCAAAAACAATCCGGATATTATCTTTATGAAAAGTGGACAAAGGCAATATAATAGTTGCAATGAGTATAGCGGACTATAAAGGGAAAATGAATGATTCTGAGTGATTTGTCGACATATATATCGTGAACAAAAATCCAGTAAAGAATTTAAAATCTCAATTAACGTCGATTTTGAAAAGATGACACTCAAAGGAATTCAATTCGACAACAATATTATTATTTAAAAACTAATAAGGCTCCGAATATTTATCTTCTGAAAATGCATAACAAAGATTATTTAGTCAAAATAATTATTTCCTAGGATAATTTTACATTGTATCGATTGGCTTCATTTTTGAATAAAATTTTATATGATAGCTTAGCACATTGTAAGAAATTTTAGAAAAAACAGCTTTGAATTATTTGAATAATTATCGGGCAAGATCACCGGATGAATATATAATGTTGTCACTAGATGTGACATTATTGTTCACTAATATTCCGTTAAATCTGGCATTATTAAGTATAAAGAATAGATGGTCGGAAATAATTAAAAAAACCAAATTGCTCTTTGAAGAATTTATATCAGTTACTAAATTTGTATTGTCATCTTCCTTTTTCACTTTTGAAGGAAAGATATTTAAATAGATATTTGGAGTGCAATGGGATAGCCATTGTCACCGATATTGTCACCGACATTGCAGATATTGTTATGCAAGACTTGGAAAACAAGGCATTTGCTGGTATCGGTGTAGAATTACCAATCTACCGATACATAGATGACATTCTGTTGGCAGCCCCAAAAGACAGACTTAATTACTCTTAGATACATTTAATAAATACCATTCAAGACTGCAATTCACTATGGAGTTAGAGGAGGAACATTGCATTAATTTCTTAGACCTTATAATTAAAATAGAAAATAATAGAATCACGTCAGATTGGTTTCACAAGACATTCTCAGAAAGATATTTGTCTTTCTTCTCGAAACATCCATTGTGTCACAAAATTAAGCATAACAATATACAGCATGATGGATAGAGCTGTATTATTGTCACATCTGTCTTATCATCAGAAAAATCTACGATATTAGTAGTAAATACATTATTAAATAATGGTTATCCTATGGATTTATGGATTTAATTTAAAAAAAATGAACAATAGATTAAAATATTTAATTATGACAAAACTTAATAAAATTCCTGTGATACGACACGGTAAAGTTGAAGAGAGGCAGATCATATCCTTTTCTTATCCTTAAAAGAGCTTCGGAAATTATTGATCAACTATTGAATGAATTTATGATTGGCTATAAATGTCTGAATAAATGTCTTAATAATCTCATAAAGCGACATAAAGATAGAGATCCGGATCATCGCAATAATAATATTGTTTACAAGATTAATTGTAAGGATTGTGATACTTCTTACGTACCGTTACGTCAAACGACCTACATAAAAACGACTTACGAAGAAACAAGAGTGATGGAGCATAAAATTGAGATATAAATAAGCATTCTGTTATTATTGATCATATGTTAGAGTATAATCACAGTTTGAATGATCTGATGTAAAAATTCTAGACAGAGAAAATATGTAACTATTTTAAGAGATTAATATCTGAAATGATCCATATCAAAGCACAGAATAATGGGATTAATGTCAAAGAAAACACGATACTCTTAAATAAATCTTATTTCAATATCCTTGATAGAATTAATAATAACGATTATTGAATGTTTATGTTGTTGTTTTATTGTTGAATTGAATATCATTTAATATCATGTCTCTTTTGCCACTTCATACACAACTGCCATTAAAATCAGACGCATAAGTTTCACATGTAAGTTGCTTTGTCATACTTCCGGATGTTTAGATTTCATAAATTGTAATTTAATTCTAAATTTATCACATTAATTGTATTTCATTTTAAAATTTAGATTAATATAAATTACACCCGATGTTGCCTCATAAACATCAAGAGAACGTTTTAACCGAATGAATACTACAGTTTATATGTTCCGAATTTTCATTATGTAAGACTTTTAATATCAATTGATTATTAATATAACATATTTGCGATTAAAGAAGACTCACTAAAGTCGAAACTAGTTTCGCTAGATTAATGTAAATCGAACATTAAAATTATTTTAATTATATTACATTATCATTCGCTCGTGATCTTATCTTATCATTCGCTCGTGATCATCAATTTTTATACATAATTCTCTTATTGTGTTTTCAATAACTAGCAGAATGTTATTGATTATATATTCTTATGAAATTATGTTCAATAAAAATTTTAAAATATCAAATAATATAAATAATATAATATAAATAAAAAGTAAATACAAATATATAATGTATTCTAATACAAATTTGAGAAATCCTGTTCTATATATTTAAAAAGATATAATTTATACTTACAGTTAGTAGGCACATAAAAAGTATAGAAGTTTTCATTTTTTAACTTTCCTAATGGTAAGATGCGTACACAAGTTACAAAAGACTCTTTCTGTTATGTATTGAGAATTTCTCGACAATATATATATTCGCAAGAATGCACCTACACAATGATTGTTAATCATTTACACTCATATTTATTACACATATCATACATGACATGCGCATATTACACAAATACATTATATATATGACCATATTACGTCAAAACATTGCACATAAAATTATAAAATATTACCATAGTAGGTGACATTTTGATATACATCTTTATTGATCACATTAAAATATAATAAATATATTGTATAATATAATAAATATAAAATTACAATCAAAAAAAGAGATAATATATTCTGATATCTAAAATAAGCAATTTTCAAGGGTGTAACTTCATAAAAAATGATCGTAATGAGATCCAAAAAAAATTTTAAAGCTTTCATATAGCTTCGTAAAAAATCAATTAGAATATTATTTAAAATACCGATCTAAAAAGTAAAAATTTCAAGTTTTAAAAAAAACTTTAAGCTTTAAAAGAAATTTCAAACTTGGATTTCAAGTTTCTTCTCTTTCTCTAATTGGTAAAAATTATTCTAATTTTCAATTTTCCAATTTTAATATTTTCATGTCTGAAAATTATAGCAAAAAAATGAATTACAAATTGAATATTCTATTTGACAACATTAAACTTGTAATTGTTACGTTGATTAAAATTCTTTACTTAAAAGTATTTATGTTTCACAACAAAAATTAAATTTTAAAACGAAAATGTAATTAGAGAAGTAACGTAAGTTTTTAATTCTTACATAAGTTGGATTTTTTTTACAAAGAATTGCAAATTTAAAAAAAGAATCCTACACACGTGCCTTATGAAAATTAAATTTCGATCGAATTGGCTGAAGATTTGATATGTTGTAGTCTTGATAAAAAGCCTCCACAAGCATGACTCTCTACAATGAATTATTTCACCTCTAAGAGGTGAAATAGTTCATTGTAGAGAGTCATGCTTGTGGAGACTTTTTGTTGTAGAGAGGTTATTTTTCAAAATTGTTTAATACTACAATATCTTATTTTAATAAATACAAAAGATCAGCATCTTCAAAAATCAATGATTTTGAACGAACAAAACAAACCAAATTTGAAAAATAATGTCTTTTTTATACAGGGTGATCCGAAATTCACGAATTCGAAGTACAGGACATGATTTTTTTATGATAAAACAAACTTTTTTCTTTTAGCAAAATTGCGTCCGACAAGTAGTTTGGCTTTCTTCCGTATCATGTTGTTTAAATAATTAAAAAATTAATAAAATAATAAGTATTGCCTTTAATTCTTACATAATAAATAAATAAATAATTGTCTGATTGCAGCAATATCATCTGAAAATAAAGACAAATGTAAATAGTAATACACATTGCGTACAGTGAGCGTTTTATTATTCCAAATATTGCACTTACGTAAAATAATATTAAATAGTTAAATAGTATTAAACTTAAAGAATAATTTACTGATCAAGCGAATACATTTGTAACAGATGATTAAAAATAAAGTATAATATTTTATTATATTTTCAATATTTTGTAGGTAATTTTTTTTAAATAAATAAAGAATTTGTAAAAGAGCCGGTGAAACTATAACTAAGATGTTATACGCGCGTACACACACGCTTTGAAGTAAGGGAAAAGATGGGGAAGTCTCTTCGCGAACAGTCGTAAAATATATTTTAAAGCAGAAAATTTTTGTTCTATAATAAAAAGAGACATCATTTTTCAAACTTTTTTTTTTAATAACTTTTTAACCAATAACGAGCGATAGCAAAATTTGATGGAGGCTACTCAGAGTCATGTCTTTGACAACATATCAAGGTTATTGATTTTTGAAAGTGCACACTTGTGAATATTTATCTTTATTTTAAAGTACGATTCTTATGTAATTATTTGCAATTTCTGTGTATATGTTTAAGTAAAAAAACAATATAAGAATAATATCGACTTGATTGTTTCTTACAAAAAAGTTATAATGATATTAAGATTAATAATTTGATTTTAGAAATTTAAGCACTCCGATTTGTGAGAGGCGAGGTTACTCACAATAATCAAGTACTCTGATTTGTGAAAAGCAATTATAAAAATTAATATTAACCTTATAACTTTTTATTTAAAAATACAAATAGAAAATCCAAATAATGACGTAGGAATGCACTGTATTCATTGAAAATAAGATATTGTAGTACTAGTCCGTTTTGAAAAATCTCGTAGAGATGAAACGATTCATTATGGGGAGGTCGTGCCTGTAAAGACTTTTTATTAGGATAAGATCTATAACATATCCAATTTTTAGTTAATTTGACCGAAATTCAATTTCCTTAAAGTTTGTGTTTTTTTTTTAATTGATTTTATTTTATATTAATTTATTTAGAATATATACAAAATCTTACAATAAAGTGGAAAATAACTTGCGATATTATAAAATATCTACTAAATTATGATTACATTATTATAATAAACATATTACAAAATGAATCAATTAAGACACAATTATATCAATTTTAGGATACATTTATGGTTCGTAATCTTACGGTAGAAAAGAAATTAGATAATATAGAGAGAAACAAGATATGAAATTAAAAATATCATTACATTAAAGATATCATTACATATATAATGCAATTGAAATTAATTATACCAATTAATTTTAACATTATTTTAATAATACATCTTCTTTCAATGTCATAATTTTACAATTTCACAATCGATCACATTCCAATGTTCAGCATTACTTTATACTTTATTTTTTTATAAATGCCATTTTGTTTCCAATTCTGCTAATATCTCAAACTGAAAACAATATAAATAACTTCAGGTAATAAAAATATAATATATTTAATTAAAATATTAAATATATTAATTTTAAAATAGTTCCATGATATTAAAGAAAGGTCACCAATATCGACATACCCCATTTCATTTTTAGACAATATTTCTTAAACAAAAGATAAAAATAAAATTTTAAATACATAAATATAAACTGAAAAGTATCTTCTCTCAAATAATATAAGCTTTTTATCAAATATTATAAATTCTTATAATAATGTTTGTAATTTTGCAATAATTAATTTTTTCATAAAATAAACAAAAATGAGCGATTTAATGGGTTCCAAAACTGACACAATGAACAGTAATATATTCTTATTCTTTTCTTTTCACAGAAATTATTTGAATAAATTTAATAGTAAGAAATAGAAATAATGGTAAAAGCGCAACGATCAAAGCTAGATTTTTAATGCTTAAATAATTCAATCTGAATTGCAATATATATACTTGTATATATACCATATTTATAATCATTTGAACTATGCGTCGAAATATCTGAATAAAATATCTACAAGTAAATGTATATAAGATTTTCTAGAATTTTTTCACTTCAATATAAAACATTTTTGTTGAATTATATGCGTATTTACTTTATGCTATTCTGTAAGATGCAAATATATAATGCGATAATTTTTCAAAAGCTTTGCCATATATGTACCATTGGCTTTAGCTCCAATAGAATTATTTGACATAAAGCAACATTACAAAGATTAAGTTAATATGTTTCATAATTTGTTTTACATTTGTTTTACTGTGTCAGTTTACGTTAAACTCTGATTTTATATTTAAAATTATGGAAAAATTAAGAAAGAAAATAATATAAATAAAACTGATTTAGAAAACTACAAGCATTTAAAACGACGTAATATTATTAATAATATAATAATATCACAATATAATAATAATATCACTATTATTTAAATTACGCAATTTGCAAAATAAGAATTTTATTTTCGCATTAGTATAATTCGTTTTTAGCTGATTGATATAGAAACAAGCCACAAATACATGAATTATATATATTTACACTTTTTTAATTAATTAAGAGGTCATGTTTTTATTAGTATTAATGAAATGCAATAATTAGTTTCTGAGAAATAAAGGAGTGTCGTTTTAAGAGACGTCGGAATCGGCGACTTTCCTCTATGTCAAAGATAGTAAATTTCCTAACGTAAAAATTAAAACAAATTATTATTATCATTTACGTTTATCATTACTTGAATACGTCAAACATATCATTCCATCCAAGGATGAACATAAAATATGGTTTTTTTTTAATAATAAATACAAGTTCTGACGAATGTATGTGAAAATATGTCCGCTTATGCATACATCTAAATATTTATTAAAGTTTTTATCAACATTCTTGTGGTAAACAAGGAAGTAGATAATAATGTAATTTTTATACATTGATAAGTTTTTTGAATACACGATTAAAGGATATGCAAATAACATTAATCTTTTGACGTATAAAATTTTTATGAAGCAGTTGTAACTTTAATAGTTATGTGTACCTATATATACATTACGATAAAAGTTCTCAAATGTTTCTAAGAATAAAAAATTTATATTATAACAGCACATCATTTCATAATACAATTGAAACGAAAAACAGATTTAGAATAACATATAAATAGATTTGAAATTGATTAGAATTATATGTAAGGTAGAATGAGGTTATTAAATTTTAAATATCTCAATGATCATAGAGCTTATACTGGAGAGGGAATGATCTCTAAGTAATGGGTAGAAGATGTTAGCAAGATCTGAGAGACAGAAGATGTATTTCTGCCCTGCTAACTTTTCTTCTTTCTGCGCATATGCCAAAAGAGAATAGAAGAGAATAGAAAGATATTTCTGTTCTTTAGATCTTGCTCACAGCTCTACGTCCATATTCCTTCTTCAATAGTATAAGCTCTAGCAAGACATGTACGGACATATGGACGCGCTTCAAATAGCGCGAAGATGCAGACTACTGTACTGTATAGACCGCCAGTCTCTGCTCGATTATCAATCGAGAAATAAGAGAGCTTTTCCAATTTTATGTACTAAAAGTAAAGTCATTACCCAGTGCGCGTATAATGAGCTTTAAATGTATATTGAAATCTGCATTAAAAGTGGATTGTAAATGTACTTTTAAACATTTTTATCATGCATTATATCTGCATTTAATGCACTTTTTGGCAATGCATTCTAAAAAGTATCTATGCTTATTGAAAAGCCCATTTAAATCAATTTGTTTAAGCGGTAAGTACAGACCTTTGCATAATTCCTGGAAAAAATGTTTATAATATAATTATATAAAATTATATATATATATATATATATATATATATACATATATATATATATATACACCTGTAATTATTAAAAAAATTGACATATTTTATATACAATTATATATAAAATATGTCCATTTATATAACATTTTTTCCGGAGAATGCATAACACATAATGTAGAACAAAATTAACTAATCAAAATTAACTAATCCTTTCTTCTTATGAAATAAAAGGAAAGAAAGGGATTGATTCATTCATTTATCTATTGTATGCATTGTACAAAAAAGTATACTTGGGCTTAAACTCTAAGGAGATCTAAAAGGTGCATCTTGATACTTTGATGCAAAAATAAGAATGAAGATATTATTATTAATTTTTTATTAATTTTATTACTATATGTTAATTTATTACTATATATTAATCGTGCTGCCGCGAGCCTCTATGTTATGAGTTGACCGACGCGCCTGTTAAGCTATTCTCACTCCTCGCGGCCCTCGTACCGAGCCACCAATAGGTGTACGCTTTGGCAGTAATAGGCCGAACCATAGTAGAAGGGATAACATGGTGTGCTTAGTTTGCAAGCATCTCTCTCTCTCTAAATCTCAGTCTCTGTCTATGAATGTCTATGAATGTCGCATCAGGGGAAAAGCCTGCCAACTGTGAAAAGTTAAATATGGGGCGATATTCATAGTCCGTTTTTATTTTAAAACTGTCTTAAATAATGTCTTAAGATGCTAAGTTCTCGGATTGACTTATGACATCTTAAGACTGTACTTAAGACAATTTTAAATATAAGAATCGACTATGAATACCAATCTGCTTCGCATCGTGAAATTGGTACTGAATCTTTTCTTGTTTAATACATACACTTTATGTTTCTTTCTATAGAGTCGTTATTCAAAGAAGTCATCATTTTTATAAATGACAAAAGACTAGTTTATTCTGAATAATTGTTTTTTTATCTTGGAGATTATTCTTACAGCATCTAAGAAAAGGAGTACATTCCCGGTTTAAGAGAGAAGTGATACAAATCTAGTATTATAACATCTAATTATTTCAAGAACATATGATAATCGTCAATTGTAATAATTTTGAATTTTGATTCTTGTTTAATAATAAAATGGGCTCGACAATATTATTAAATTAAATAAGCAATTAGTCCTCTCTCACACTTAAGATTTTTTTATATCATATTACATGTTGAACTTAATTATAGAGTTTTACAGACTTATTTGTTTAGAATCAATACAAGAGAATCCCGTTTGCCTACAAAACAATTGCCCACAGCTTCGTTTGTACACAACGCATTGCACACATGACAGTATTGCACACAGCGTATTGCATACACGACAGTATTGCACACAATGTATTGCGCATACGATAATATTGTACACAATGTATTGCACGACAATATTGCACACAGCACATTGTACACAAGACAATATTGCACACAGCACATTGCACATACAACAATATTGTACACAGCACATTGCACACACAACAATATTGCACACAACGCATTGCACACACATATGTATATAAGATTAATTTAAATAATTAATTAATTATACTTTTATAATAATTACATAATTACGGTTATTATATTATATTTTAAGTAAAAATATATAATATTAATAAACGAAATTAATAGTTACATAACAATAGAGACTGTCTTTCAAATGTCAGCCTTCTTCAAAAATAGAATATGAAAAATAGAAATGTATATTTTACTAACTATTTTAATTTATTATATCGAATTTAAGAGATTAATTTTATCAATTTTATCGTATAAATCTTCAATTTTTAAAATAATTTTCCAGCAATTTATTGGGAGTACAAATTAGTTCAGTCCGTTTTTTTGTGCATTTATTTCAAAACAAAATGAATGAAACAAATCAATTAAAGTATTGTTCATCGCTGCCTATTACTTTTCCCATCTCTCAAGCAATTTTCGAATTTCATCTCGAAAAAATGACTCGTCTTTGGAGGTGATCCAATTTTGGAGCCAATTTTCGATTTCTCCGAAAGAAGTGAACCGGTGATTTGCCGCATCCTTCGAAACATCAGAACCAGTAATCAGAAGGAGCAATGTCCGGAGAACGGCGGGTGCGGTAAAACATCCCATTTGAGCGTTTCCAATATTTTTTTACTTTAGCGATATGAGGTTGAGCGTTGTCATGAAGAAGAATAACTTTATCATGTTTTTGTTCGTATTCCGGTCGTTTTTCTCTCAATGCACGGCTCAAACGAATCAATTGTAGCCGATACCGATCGCCCGTAATGGAATCGCCAGGTTTCAGCAGCTCATAGTAAACAAGATCCTTTTGGTCCCATCAGATATAGAGCATGATCTTCGAACCATGAATGTTCGGCCGTGGTATTGATGTTGAGGTCAATGGCAACGATTGACCGATGGCTTAGCGTAATATTTTTTCTTCTTGAGGTTATCGTAGAATATCCACTTCTCATCTCCAATCACAATCCGATGCAAAAAACCTTTTCTCTGTTGTCTTTGAATCAACTGTTCGCAGGAAAAATCGCCTTTCAACGTCTCTCGGTTTCAATTCAAAGGCACCCAATTTCCTTGTTTTTGAATCATTCCTATGGCTCTCAATCGTATAGAAACGGCTTGTTGAATTACTCCCAATTCTGCAAGCTCTTCTTGCGTTTGACTCTGATCTTCTTCGAGTAATGCCTCTAATTCTTTGTCTTCGAATTTTTTTGGCTGTCCAGAGCGAGGCTTGTCTTCAACGCTGAAATCTCTATCCTTGAAACATCGAAACCATTCCCTACATGATTTATTAATTGGAGCAGTGTCACCATAAACTTCGACAAATATTTGATTTAGCCACACTTTTCTTCCAATTAAAGCAGAAAATCAAAACCCCCGCAAATGCTGCTTGGTTAACGCAAAATTCGACACAGTAAAAATCAAGGTTTTTGTATGAAACTCAAAGCGATATAAACTGAATATTATTAGCAGATGTTTAATCTCTCTGAAACCGCCAAAATCAGCTGTCACTATGTATCATTCACAACAGCTGGAGCAATCTTTAGGGAAACGGACCGAACTAATTTGTACTTCCAATAGTTAACATAATTCCAATTGTTAAAACCTGTATCTACCATTTTCAATACAATTTTGCAATCAATGTAATCGATATAAATTCGATATCTATTCTATTATTATAATATTTCTTATTGGTTATGTCTAAATAATGTCCATAAAAAGTTCATCCTATCGAGACGTCCTATTGGACATCAACAACATCCATTTGGATATTTAAAGATGGTACGTCTTCAAAAGACGTCTGCCAGACGTATCGGGACATCTTTGATACGTCATCTAGACGTTGAACATCCGAATAAGACGTGCTATGTGCTATGGACGTCTATGTTATATGAAATTTTGCTCTAGCGAATAATATAATTGTAACAAAAATTTCGCAACAAATGAAAAACTTTTGCAAACAGATTTTTTTGCAAATTTTAAATACGAAGAAACTTTTTTTCCGATTCAATATATCATAATTTAAATTTATTGTTTACATTTAATGTATATACACAGATTGGATATTACTCATAATAGTTTTTATTTGAAAAAAATTATATTCATTATCAATAATGACTTAAAGTAATGTTATCAGCTTATGATCAATGTGAAAAGGTTTAATGAAAAAAGTAAACAACATTATGCATGATGTTTTATTGTTAGTGCAACATATTGATTCTAATTTAATAACTACGATAATTACAGAGACACCGTAGAGTAAATGTACAAATAATTATTTCATACACAATATTTGTATAAAGTTAAAATTATATGATTAGTGATGTTAATATTTTTGGCAAATAATTTTTTTTATTCGTTCTTCTTTATGTTACATTTCTTAATCTTATCCACCACACCCTTTAGTATAATACATGTTATCTGACAGTAGGCTTTGTCGTTCTCCTTTATGTTGGATTCTAGATTTTTATATTCTGTAATTAAAAAAAAAAAACAGAAATATTTAATTTGAAGATTTAATTCAAAATTTCATAAAATCTCTTATTTTTAAAAATAAACTTTATTAAAAAATATAAATATATATAGATTACCATTATCTAGGCAGTCCACAACTTTTGTGTGACAAACATTCCAATCCTTTTTATCCAAAATAGACATGCAATATTTAATACCTTCTTCTCTGATTATTTGATTTTTTTTAATCTAAAAATAATTTATTTAATATTATTGTACTATTAAACAGCACAATTTAAAATTGAAAAATTAATTTTCTTATTTACTCTTAAAATTACTTCCTATATGCTAATTAAAATACATAATAAAAAATGCTATTAAATTATTAACATTACATTAAATCCGATAAATTAAAATACATAATAATTAAAATATATAATAAAAAATGCTATTAAATCATTAACATTATATTAAATCCGATAAACTTTTTATGGAAATTATACATTACAGTGCAATATGTAAAAAGTACAATATGTAAAAATTTTTTACAAAAATGAGAAAATTAAGTTAATTTAAAAATATAGATAATCACCGCACACATCTATATGTGTCTGTTTATGTATATGTGTGTATTTTTATTTCTATATAATTTCTGTTTTTAATAATACATACCACGCCAGCTTTTTTCAGTATACAATACCATACGTGAACATCTATCAAGACAGTGCCTGTAATATAAATTGTAATAAATTGTAATATTTATTAATATAATTTTAAATATATTCTCACAATTAAATTCATGAATAATATTTAAATTTCAATATAACTCTAATATAATTTTGTTTTAATCAATATTAATTTTTTTGAGAATTTATTTATTTCTGTAGTATTCAATTCTTGGAGATGTCATATTCTTGGAATACTTCGACTATAATATCATTCGAAATATTGTTGATAATTTCCTTCAATTATATTGTTATTATTTCTTATAAATCTTTTAAAAATCTTAGAATTTTCATAATTTTTATATCCTATATTGGAAGTTTTTAAAATAATTTCATATAAATTATTTAGTCATTTAAAGTATTATTTACAGATAAAGTAAGAAAAATAAAAGACTAATTATTTTGTCTCATTTTAAATATTGTAAAACATAAATAAATTCGTTTTGATTCTATTATATTTAACATAAACATATATAATTTAATGTTTAAAAAGCTATTGTTTTATATTGTAAATGTAAAAATTTTAAATTTTAATAAAATTAAATCAATTTGCTAACTTTTAACAGTAGCGACAATTTTTTTTTAATTAGGAGAGACTAGAACTTTATTACAAGGAATAAATTGTTATATTAATTAATTCTTCTAGTTGCCAAAGAAAGCATCATTTTATAAACAGTATATGTAATCCTTATGATATTCTGCTATTCTACTAGTTTCGCTATAATTGAACTGTAGAAAACGCTACTATTTACGTGATTTTCATCGTTGGAATTAAATATTTCATTGTGCTAATGCTTCGTTTTATTGAAGGCTTGTCCAATTTGAGCTTCAAAACAAAACGCCAAACTATCAAAGCAAAAAATTCAATGTGGGTAAGATTTTGGGGACTGTAATGTGTTGATACGCATCTGAGTGACGTTTATCAACATTTTACAGTTCCTGAAATCTTACACTAAATTTCTTGTGCTGATGACTTTGCCTTTGGACTCAAATTGGACAAGCTTGTTTTATTGGATACATAAATCGAAAATATTTTATCTTCTTTTTGTATTTTTTATATTTTTAAATATTTTTAAATATTTTTTTTATATACGTTTAATTATAAAAGCATGTTTTATTTGAATTGATATATATACTTGTTTTTTATCTGTATTTTTTCGAATCAAAACTGGCGAATTGGGACTAATTGTTATATCTTGATTATGTCAAAATTTTGTTACGGTGTAACAATTTACTCCGTACTCCCTTGCAATTAAAAATCATTTTTGTTTCTTTCTACAGAAGTTTTCTTATAAACGAAAAACAGATAGAGAATCTGTAAATATAAAAACATATAATAACAATTATAAAAGAAATTTAATTTATTAGAGATAGTTCTCTGTCTCTTACAAAAGCATATGAATAACATTAATTTTATAACATTGCAACGTATAAAAAAGCAAAAACTAAATTCTTTATTTCTATGGTTAAATTGGTAGGGAATGTAGGTATCTTCTATCGATTTAGAATTAAAACTTGAAAATATTGTTGAGTGCAGCAAAATATTATAGTTTATTATCCATAAATATAAAATTATTCATATATGAATATGTGTATTTCTAAAATTAATCATTCTAAAAATTAGGATAAATCATAATGTGCATCTGAAAATTGGCTCTTAGCTTTTTTAAAAAGATATATTAAATTTTCTTCGAACTTCTGAAGTAACAAGCTTGTTTAGAGCAATAAGATTTAATTCTTACAACTCTCTCTTTATATCTTTCAGCAGCACAAGTTCAAATATCAAGTAATGTAGACAAAACAAGAGTGAATAAATTAAAAAACCAATCAATATGATTGTAGAGAAAAGAGAAAAACAAATAGGAGAACATTTGCTGCAGGAAAAAGAACAACTATGATTATTGAAATAGCAGCCAACGCGATTAGTAATTTTCTTCTTTCATTTTTTATTTTTCTTCATGTTAACTTTAAGCGATATTTCATCAATCAAGGTTCAATTGAAAGCATTTGTGCTATTCATCCTAGTGAATGGATTACAGAACAATTTTTTACAATTTGAATACATCTATACATCTTACAATAGAACACATCTATAAACATGTTTCATTTTCTATCAAATCCTCTATATTATTGGTTTTAGATAATCACAATTCTCACCTATTAATAGCAAGTGTTAAATTTTTGTAAAAGAAAAATATATAATTCTTTTATACATCATTTCCATTACATATCATCTTTAACTTCTATAGCAAGGAAAAATGAAAAAGGCCTACTATTTCAATAGATTTCGTTTAAAAAGCAATTAAAGAAAGAAGAAATAAACATAAAGAAACAATAAAAAAAATTTAACAAAGAAAAGCAAAAAATCCTTAGAAATAAAAAAAAATCATCAAAGTCAGAAAATGATTATTGGAGTAGACCAGATGACGATTGGATTCAGTACATTCAATACATTCAATACGTAACATTATTTCATCCAGTTTTACTCATATCCATTATTTCACTCACATTTATTGCAGAGAAAACGATTCATATTGTGTTTGCTTTAATTGCGCGCGCGCGCGCGCGCGCGCGTGTGTGTGTGTTGTGTGTGTGTGTGTGTGTGTGTGTGCTC
>NW_012130069.1:5988118-5993878 GCF_000143395.1 Atta cephalotes | reverse complement strand
TATATATATATATATATATATATATATATATATATATATATATATATGCAATGTACATATATGTGTGAAGTTGAATTTTTGGAATAACGATAGAAATCAAAACTAAATATAGAAATAAATTGCAATTATTTATACCTAACAATTCGCATCATTGCCGATATGAAAAGTAACAGAAATAGTTAGAAAGAAGATCGTTCTTTACACATATTTCATTAGATATTTTAGAAAAGATTTATAAAATTATATTTAATAAAAATTTTAAAAAAGAGAAAAATCAAGAAAGGAAAATCTGATGTAAATAATATGATATAAAGAAATATAGAAAATAAATATAGAAAATAAATATAGAAAATATATAAAATTTACTCTCCCTCCCATTTTCTCATATGAACTAGACGCATCGCGGATATTAAAAAGTTTTAAAAAGTCGATCGCGATCTATACAAATTTGGGAAACTCTGCTCTATATATTTAAGTATAGATATAATTTATACTTACGGCTAGCAGGCACATGAAAAGTATAGAAATCTTCATTTTTTTAAAATTTTCTAATAGTAAGACGCATATAGAAGATTACGAGAGACTCTTTTGTAGTACATTGAGAAGTAGTATATCTCGACAATATATATATTCTCAATAATGCACTTACAAAGTGATTGTTAATCATTTACACTCATATTTATTGCACATATCATACACGATGTGCGCATAATACACACAAATATATTACACATATGACCATATTATGTCAAAACGCACATAAAATAATACAATATCACCATAGTAATATTTTGATCGCATTAATAAAATATAATAAATATATTGTAAAGTGTATAACATAATAAATATAAAACTACGTCAAAAAAAAGAGATCATATATTCTGATATCTAAAAATAAGCAATTTTCAAGAAAGCGTAAGTTCATTAAAAATAATCATAATGAAATGATCCAAAAAGGATTTTAAAGCTTTTATATATAATAATTTTGTAAAAAATTAATTAGATTATTATGTAAAATACCGATCTAAAAAGTAAAACTTCAAGTTTTAAAAGAAACTTCAAGCTTTAAAAGAGACTTCAAGTTAGGATTTCAAGTTTCTCCTTTTTTTTAATTAATAAAAATTATCCTAATTTTTCAATTTTTTCCAATTTTAACATAGTAATTCAATGTCTGAAAAGTTTAAAAAAAAATAAATTATAAATTAAATATTCTATTGGATTGTCCGGAAAGTTCGTGCCGCAAAAGATTTAAATTTAACAAATGTATACTAAAATTTAAATCTTCTGCGTTTCAATTTTCCTTCAAAATCACGAATTTTTCGGACAACCCTATATTTGACAAAATTAAACTTAATTGTTATTTTGAATGAAATCCTTTCCTTAAAAGTATTTACTATTTACGTCCCATAACAAAAACTTAATTTTGAAACGAAGACGTAATTAGAAAAGTAAGTTTTTAGTTTTTACACAAATTAGATTTTTTTACAAAGAATTATAAATTTAAAGAAAGGATCCTGCATACACCTTATGAAAATTGAATTTCAGTCGAATTAGCTGAAGTTATTGATTTTTGGAAGTGCTAATCTTTTGTGAATATTTACTTTATTTTCAACACGATTCCTATGTCATTATTTGTAATGTCATTATTTCTGTATATATGTTTAAGTAATAAAAAGGATAATAAAGAATTTGATTGCTTCTTTCTAACAAAAAAGTTATAAAGATATCAAAATGGATAATTTGATTTTAGAAATTTAAGCACCCTGATCTGTGAGAGACGAGGATACTCACAATAATCAAGTTTGATTCGTGTGGAAAGCAATTAAGCATTAAGTCAATATTAACCTTATAACATTTTACTTAAAAATACAAATAGAAAATCCAAATAATGACATAGGAATGCACAATATTCATTGAAAATAAGATATTGTGTAATACTAACTCGTTTTGAAAAATGACTTGTAGAGATGAAACGATTCATTATAGGGGGTCGTGCCTAAAAACTTTATTAAAACAAGATCTATAACATATCCAATTTTTAGTTAATTTGATCGAAATTCAATTTTCTTAAGGTTAATTTCCTTAAGGTTTGTACGAGGTCCTCTTTTTAAAATTGAGTTTATTATATTATACAATATTAATTTAGAATGTATATAAAATCTTATAACAAAATGGAAAAATAACTTCCTTAAAATATCTACTAAATTATATTACATTATAATAAACATATTACAAAATCAATTAAGACACAATTGTATCAATTTTAGGGTACATTTAGGGTTCGTAATTTCATTACGGCAGAAAAGAAATTACATAATATAGGTAAGATATGAAATTAAAAATATCATTACATATATAATGCAATTGAAATTTATTATACCATTAATTTTAACATTATTTTAATGATACATTTTCTTTCGGTATCATATAATTTTCATACAATTTCACAATTACATTCCAATCTTCAGCTTTACTATATACTTTATTTTCTTATAAATGCCATTTTGTTTCCGATTCTGCTAATATCTCAAACTGAAAACAATATAAATGTATATAAATAACTCAAGTAATAAAAATATAATATTTTAATTAAAATGTTGTTAAATATATTAATTTTAAAATAGTTACAATATTAGGAGAAGGATATATCGACATATTTTGTTTTTAAACTTTGTTTAAAATATTTCTTAAACAAAAGGTAAAAATGAAATTTTAGATATATAAATATTGTACAATCTAAAAAGTGTCTTCTATCGGATAATATAAATAGTTCTTATAATAATGTTTGTAATTTTGCAATAATTAATTTTTTTGTAACATAAGCAGAAATAAGCGTCTAATAATACGATTTCCAAAACTGACACAATAAGCAGTAATGTCATATATTTCTATTCCTTTTTTTTCACAGAAATTCTGAATAAATTCAACAGTAAGAAATAGAAGTAATGGCTGTAACGGTCAAAGTTATATCTTTAATATTTAAATAATTCAATCTGAATTACAATATATATAATATATTGCATATATACCATATTTATAATCATTTGAACTACGCGAAATATCTGAATAAAATAGCTATAAGTAAATGTATATAAGATTTTTTAGAATCTTTTCACTTCGATATAAAACATTTTTTGTTGAATTATATGTTTATTTATTTTATGCTGTTCTGCAAGATGGAAATATGTAATGCAATAATTTTTCAAAAGCTTTGCCATATATGTACCATTGGTTTCTGTTCCGATAGAATTATTTGAATTTTCACTATAAAACAACAAAGATTAAGTTAATATTTAGTATGGGAAAAAGTTCGTGGCATTTTTCCCGTTAGATAGCATTAAAAAAATGTCACGAACTTTTTCCTACACCTAATATGTTTCATAATTTGTTTTACATACAAGTGTCAGTTTACATTGCATTCTGATTTAAAATTATTTAAAATTATTTAAAATTATGGAAAAACTGAAAAGATATTATGAAAAACTAAGGAAGAAAATAATATAAATTAAACTGATATAGAAAACTACAAACATTTAAAACGACATAATATTATTAATAATATCACTATTATTTAAATTATGCAATTTACAAAAGAAAATCGTAAAAATTTTATTTTCGCATTCGTATAATTCGTTTTTAGCTGATTTCGTATAGAAATAAGTCACAAATATATGAATTATGCATTTACTTTTTTATTTAACTAAGAGGTCATGTTTTTATTAATATTAATGAAGTGCAATAGTTAGTTTCTGAGAAATAATGTCGTTTTAGGAGACTTATATCGGCGACTTTCCTCTACATCAAAGATGGTAAATTTCCTAACGCGCTAAAACAAATTATTATTATCATTTATGTTTATCATTATTTGAATGCATCAAACACACCATCCAAGGATGAACATAAAATATGGTTTTTTTATAATAAATACAATTCCGACGAATGTGTGTGTGAAAATATGTCCGCTTATACATACATCTAAATATTTATCAAAATTTTTATCAAAATTCGTGTGACTAAACAGGGAAGTAGATAATAATGTAGTTTTTATACGTTGATAGTTTTTTTGAATACACGATTAAAGAATATGCAAGTGACATTAACTCTTTTGAAATAAAATTTTTATCAAGCAGTTATAACTTTAATAGCTAGATATATATGTACAATACAATAAAAGTCTCTCAAATATTTCTAAGAATTAAAAATTTTCATTATAACAGCACATCATTTATATAATTGAATATAATTGAAACGAAAAACAGGTTTGGAATAACATATGAATAGATTTGAAGTTAATTAGATTACAGAATTATATGTAAGGTAGAATAGAGCTATTTGAGTATAGGGGCAAGGAAAATTTTAAATATCTCAATGATCATAGAGTTACTACTGGAGGGGAAATGGTCTCTCCAAACAATGAGTGGAAAGTGTGAGCAAGATCTGAGAGAGAGACAGAAGAAGATGTATTTCTGCTCAGTAACTTTTATTTTTTTCTGCGATTGTGCCAAAAGAGGATAGAAGAGGATAAAAAAATATTTCTGTTGTTTAGATCTTGCTCACAGCTCGATGTCCGTATTTTCCCTTCAGTAGTATAATGTCGACTCTATGTCGATAATCAAGACGTGTATGGACATGTGGATGCTTGCTTCAAATAGCATGAAGATGCAGATTACTACGCTGAGTATCAGTTTCTGCTCGATTTTCAATCGAGTAATAAGAGAGCTTTTCCAATTTTGTATAAAAAATAAAATCATTAGGTGAATATTCTTTTTGATATTCTACATAGTAATTAAAACATTTTAAAAAAATCAAATGTACTCTTTTATCATAAGTCATTAGTATATCTTTTAATTTCAATGTCAAAGTTATTATTTTATTTATCGTTTTGTAGTTACATAATAATATTTTAATCGCCAAGTGTCCCAACTAATCATACTTATACTGAAATATTTAAACGAAATCTCTTCTTTCAGTTAATTATTGTAATTGTTTAACTTCCTCACCTTTGATGATTTGATAAAATTAGGCTTATTCGACGCGCTTTTGCATGAAATGAATGAATCTGATAAAAAAAGATGTCGCTTTGTCCTGTGGACCAAAGTATTAATCATTAAAGTTGATCAGATTAGAAAATCAATTACATCGATGGCATATAGAGGGACATAGTAAGTGAGGTTAAAATTAATATTTTTTATTTCAATTACATAAATTTTCTGCTTTAAAAATAAATTTTCTATGGTGAAAACAAAAATTATATAAAAAATAAATTGTGTTTTTAAATTTAAAAAATTTACATTTTTAATTTCCTGAGTAATCACTCCAGTCATATTGAATCGTGGCATAAGTTAGAAATATGTCATAAGCGACATGTTGATTTTTCTTGTATGCCATTTGTGAATAAAAAGAATTTTTTATAAAACAAAATGATGAGATCTTTAAAACATTTGTAAAAACAGAATTTGTATAACCTCTTATGCTATCAATATTACAGATTTCTTAATCTGAATATCTGTCAATTTTAACAATTAATATCGATTTTTTATTGTCAAATTGAGACATTTGATTTGAGAATGTCAAAATCACAAAGCGATATACTTTAGAATTGTAAAAAATGTTGTCTGTCCTTAAAAACGTTTTATAATCCAATTAAATGCAACTTTTAAAGACCCTGTAAGAAGTCTTGGGAAAATTCCAATTGGAAATGAGCACATAATACAAAAAATATATATATATATATATATATATATATATATTATATATATT
>NW_012130069.1:5979301-5987728 GCF_000143395.1 Atta cephalotes | reverse complement strand
TTTTTTTGTGTTAAATACTCATTTCATTTTCTAATAAAGAATTTTTATAGTCAAATTATGGCACTTGATTTGAGGATGTCAAGATCACAAAGTGATATACTTTAGACTTATAAAAAAATGTTTCTATTTCCTTAAAAACGTTTTATAATTCAGTTAAATGCAACTTTTAAAGGTCTCTTACAAGGTCCCAGGAAAATTCTAAACTAGATCTTGTTCTGGGTGAATAGACAATTTGAGAAGAGTAACGACCCATTTGAACACTTGGAAACTTCCTAAAATCGATCTTTAATTTGAAATTTGATCATTTTTTTCATATTAATCGGGCTGTATTTCTTAAAACATATATCGTAGAATTGAATGAATTATTATATCATGTTTAGCGATAAAAAAACGTACAGTATTACTCTTAAAATCTGGTTTAAGCCATTTTGGCATCAAATCAAACATGTAAGAAAAATTGAAACTTTGATTTAAAAATCGTTTACTAATGATCTCTAAATCTTAATATTTTTAAATAAAAATTTAGGGGTTCTTTTGACACGAAATGGAAATTTTTGAGCTAAGTGGTCGATTAAAAATTTTTTTTTTGGCAGTCTAATAAATATAAATAAACATAATATGATAAATTACATATGTTTATAAACATTTATATATACATATACATGTATCTATAAACATATACATAATTATATATAAAATATATCCTATTATGTTTATACATTCTTCTTTCCTTTGTAAAATTATTTTTAAGTATAATAGAAGTAGAATAATAATGAATAATAATAGAATAATAATGTGAAAATATTAAGAATAATTAAAAGGATAATTTTGTGAATATATGAACACATTTTAAATGCATAAAAGATAACTTATTGTATTATATTTGTTATAATTGCAATTTGGATAACGATTCGGATTAGATAAAAATTATTATTTATCCAATAACAAAATATAAAGTAATACATTTTTTATTTTAAAATAAATATGTTTGTGTTTAAAATACATTTCTATAAAAGTTTTGTTAATATGTAGTCAAAGATGTATCATAAAACAATCTTCTTTTAATATTGTTTTTAGTCAAATTATCCCATATCATTTTAGTCATCTTATTCCGATCCCGGGCTAGTTGAATCAGATGAAATGAATTAGAAAAATGCATTTTTTTCATATTATCAGTTTTCCCTTATTATTAAAATATTATTAGATAGTTAAATGTATGTAATAACTAGTGTAGAATTTATTTTTTTGATAAGTCTCTTAATTTTGTCTATAAAAATTCGAAAAATGTATCTACTAGCCCCCAGTCTCCCCTCTTTCACATTAGAAATACTCTAAGTATCTCATATTACGATTTTCATGCCTTACGATTTTATGATCAAATCTAACTTCTGTAACTCAGCATATCCCGTATTTTTCTATTAATACAATTTTACTCTATCACTACGTAAAGAATTTATTGCTAAATATATTTATTTAGAGAAAGCCTTATAAGATAGGCGCCTAATATGAGATAGCGGCGTTTTCTGCTAAACTAATAAACGCTATCTATTAATTCCACCATGAATTTATTCTTGAATTTATTCTTGAATTGAAAACTATTTAATAGAAAATTCATTATTAGATCATGCCTATAATCAATGTAAAAAAAGAAAAATTTAGACGTCTTCACGTTTCATTGAGATGAGCATTTAAATCTTGTTTATTATTTAATAAATAAATATTTGGCAATAAATTTTTCATGTAGTGATAGAGTAAGGTCGTACTCTATCACTACATGAAATGTAAATTCTCTTTAAAATAACCTATAATTTTTTTTAATTCTATCTATAGACTTTTAGCATTTATGTTCATTTATTCCAAAATGAACTCTGTATCTCATAATAGGGTCCTCTGTATCTCGTAATAGGTTCTATATATAAATCAATCATAATATAATATAATAATTTTTACATTTATTAATATATCTATTTCACATTTATTAATATATCTATTTTTCAGGCAATCTTAATTAATTTTTAAAAATATTCTATAGACTGTTCTGGATTTAAACGGTCGTACTTCAGAAGTATGTAGAAAATCAATACACTAAGAAAAAAAATTTGATATATATCCGTTTTTACTTCGTTTTAAAGAACAACGTTTTAAAGAACAAAAAAAAAGACAAAACGTAATTTTTGGAATATTATTGTTTTCAAAGTAGAATATTATTGTTTTCGTGTACGATTTCAGCAATAATGCTTCAGAGACAGTGCGAGAATATTTTCGCCGATTTCTAAACAGAAAAGTGCCGGATCGAAGAGTCATTACGTTGATCAGTCTATGGCTGCAACACGAGCTATTTGACAAGATTCAATGCGTGCATTGCTGCAAGAGGCCAACATTTTGAACAATAGCTGCATATAAGTGACTACGTGAATAAATAAATACGAATGAATAAGTGACAAATGAATACGAAAATAAAAATCATGTTTTATTTTTTTATGATTTTTTCCAAAAAAAATGAAGCAAAAACGACCATATCTCTCAAGGACATTTTTCTTTATTGATCTCCTATACGTTTCCGAAATTTGGCCATTTAAATTCAAGGCTCTATATCAGTAACCAAAATGTATCACAAGTTGATTTTTAGTGGATTGAAAATGTTCAAAATGTTAAATTACATTTCGTTATTTCATATAACTGTACAAACTTATACACGCGCTACTATTTTGTACATATGTGAAATTGGATTTTCAACAATGGAACAAGAATCAAAATAAAATATTAAAATAGATTACGATTATCAAACTCTTAGCGTCTAGTAATTCACATCAATGCTGATTATCAAAACTATAGTCAACATCAGAAATAGTAAACAAGCGCGTTCTTTACACAGATTTTATTATATATTTAGGAATTAGATTTATATAAAATTATGTTCAATAAATTTAAAATTTAAAAACGCATACTTTCTCCGTTTTTCGCCAACTTTCGGTGGGCAGCAGTCGGTACGCGATCTATACTAATTTGAGAAAATGCTCTATATATTTAAAAAGATATAATTAAAAAATTAGATATAATTATTTTAGATAGATTTAAGATTTTAGATAGAATTAAGATATAATTAAAAAATATTTGTGCTTATGGCTAGCAGGCATATAAAAAGTATGAAAGTCTTTATTGTTTTACTTTTCTAATTACATGTATAGATGTTACGTGAAACGTAACGATCTTTTCTATATGGTGCATTGAGAATATTTCGACTATATATTTATTTATGCTCAATAATGCATCTATAAAATAATTGTCAAGGGCGTTTACGTATTTATTGCGCATTTCGTACACGATGTATTACACACGAATACATTACGCATATACTGTCAAACACGTTGCACATAAAAAATAAAATAAAACCATATATAACATGTTAATACACATCTTTATCGATTACATTAATAAAATATACTAAATATAGAATATATAATATAATAATAAATAATATAATAATAAAATGTAAAATGCGCTATAAAAAAAATAAGAGAATATATATTCTGACTTCCAAAAATAAGCAATTTTCAAGAAAGCGTAATTTTATTAAAAATAATCATAATGAGATGATCCAAAAAAGATTTTAAAGCTTTCGTATAGCTCCGTTCAAAATCAGTTAAATTGTGATCTAAAATATCGATCCAAAAAGTAGAGACTTCAAGCTTTAAAATTTTTCATCTCAATATGACTATTTTTGACGAAATTATATTATCTTGAAAATCGTTTAATTTTGGAGGTCAAAATAGAATTCCTTAACTTTTTGATGTATAATATTATAAATTATATAAATGTAAAATATAATATAATCGATAAATATAAGTATAATTGATAAAATATAAAAATACGCAAAATGTTACCATGGTTTTATTATATTATATATGCAATATAATCGCGTATGTTCAATGTGTTTATATGTAATATGACTGTGTACACTTTTAAATCATTTGATAAGTCTGGTAAATCTTTATGAGATGAGTGCCTCAATCCATTAGATAACATGATACCTGGAAAATACTACTCTTCACAGCCTTCTAGACCAAATTTTAATCAGAATGGATGCATTATTCACATTCAGTAGTCGTTTAAAGCGAGCAAGAAATTTCAGCAGTTGCCGCAAAATACAAAAATGGAAAAAAAAAATGAATTCCATACAAATGCATTTATAGAATTGGACTTCGAACTGATTCCTCATCCACTCTATTCTTTGAATTTAAAATGGAAAAAAATCGTCAAAGTTCAATTCTGTAATTTTGCACGAAATTCGTTTTTTTTTATTTTTTTTTTGTTTTGCGGCAACTGCTAAATTTCTCGCTCGTTTTAAATGACTATCGAACGTGAATAACGCATCAATTCTGAAATTTAGCCTGGAAGAGTTTAAAGGATACTGATATTTTTTAGATATTATATTATCAAGTGGAATGTAATACCATATCATAAAGATTTTCCAGATTTATCAAACCATTCACGTATATACGAAATACAGTATACAATTACTTATTATTTATTATTAATAAATATTAATTAATTATTATGTTTATGTGCAATAAGCACATAAACATAATAATATAAAATATTATTTGTATATAAATCTTTTACTTTACTATGCTTTGATATTAAAAATATTAAAATAACTATATTTAATAAGGTCTAATACTCGATATGACCTATTTGCTATTTGTAGCTATATAGTTAAATCTTCACTGCACTGATGTAAATATTGAATATGTCTCATATTTCCAATTAATGTTCAGAATGTTTTCTATTTTGAATCTAACTACTTTTCGACTCAGCAAAAATCGCAACCCTTAGAACATACAACTATATCCATGATATAGTTACCTTATATCCAATTAAATATAATTCAAGAAGATTCTGTTTACGTACAAAATCATTTGCACAAAAAACATTGCGAATTTGATTGAATCCAACATTGGAAACTAGTAGTCAGATTCAAAATAGAAAACATTTCTGAACATTAATTGAAAATGAGATATTTTTAATATTTACATGTGTATAATGAAAATTTAACTATCCATGTAACTCACAAATAGCAAGTAAACCACATTGAATATTGAGCCTTATTAAATGCATTACCATAATATTTTTAACGTCAAGATATGATAAAATAAAAAAATGATATAATATCGTATAAATTTTATTTTAATTAGCGCAACTTTGTGATAATTACTTTTGTTTAGAAAAATATATATACAGTCAATAATATTGTAATAGATTTCTAATATTAATACTTTTTGTTTAAAATTATATATATTTAAATTTAATTTTGTAGAAAAAAATTAAAAACAAATGATTTTACGATATTATTACATAGCATTTTTATCTAGCATATTACTTTGATGCATGCCCGTCTTTTATTTTTACTTAAAAAAGTAATTTTTAAATAATAAAATATTTAATACATAAGAGCAAATTTTATCTCTTTTAGAACTCATTTCATTATCAGCGTACGTACCGAACGATGCATAGTCATTTCATACATACATATGTGCATTTACGTGCGCACAAATGCATATATTTATTTACTTATTCTTTGTGTTAATTATATCTAAGAAGAAAAATAAATAAAGCAGTTTCTACAAATTGACAATTTGATTACTCGAACGCATGATTGAAATATCTATACAATACATAAACTTATAGTTTTTCATTTTGTGTGTAAAAATTTTATAAAATAATTGATATGATCATAATTTCTATACAAATTATGTATGGCGATAAAAATCACAATCAATGAAATTGTAATAAACAATATCTCATACATAATTTGAAGTAAATGTGGGTGGAAAAGATATAAAATAAAAGCGCATTGTTTATCAAATTATCAGAATATGCTGTATATTTAAATGATTATAAATATTAATAAATATCTCAACGTCTTTGTATTTTCATTATCTATTACAAATGTATGAATTATAAATGTTTATTTTGAATATTTAATAAACAATATTAAAAATTATACAAAATTATACAGTTTTGTAATTTTGTTTATAATTGCGAACTACTTTTTTAGTAGACATAAAATTCTTTTATGATCTACATAGATCTGATGATCGAAACAGATTATATGTATCTGAAGAAAGGTCTATATTGTGAGATACGAGTTCATTTTGCATAAATGGTAGAAGTCTATGGGCAGGACAAAAAAATAATAGGTCATTTTGAAAGGAATTTAATAAGCTTTAAGATAATGTTATGTAAAATTTAATTCAAATTCTATTTTTTTTTAAATTGAAGGAATGTAAAAAGTATTGTAAAAAGTGAGCAAATCGCAAAGTCAAAAAATTGTGCTTCTAATTGTTGCTTCTAATATGAGATGCTCAAAAAAATCGATAATAAAACACAAAGTACTGCAATTAAAAAACTTTAATGTTTCTAAAATACAAAATGAACACAGCGTGCGCGCAAAATGAGTATGCTATGCATTGTACTCAGGACTCGTCTTCAAGTAGTTGAAATCAAGCATCGCAGAAACAGATGTTTATTTCATTTATCTTTTTTATTATTGTATAATAATATTTATACTTTAGCAATAACAATTTTTATTATGATAGGAGCATAGGTTATTTCATATTAGAAATACTCTAAAAATACTCTAGATATCTCATATTACGATTGCCTTGTGGTTTTATGATCATCAAATTTAACTCCTGTAATTAAATATTAATTCAACATATCTCGTATTTTTCTCTTAGTACAATCTTACTTTATCACTACATGAAGAATTTATTGCCAAATATTTATTTATTAAATAATAAACAAGGTTTGAAGGCTCATCTTAATGAAACTTGAAGACATCCAAATTCTATCTAATCTTTTTTACAACGACTATAAGCATGATTTAATAATAAATTTTCCATTAAATAATTCAATCCAAGAGCAATAAATTTATGATGGAAATGAACTTACTCCTACTCAGTCCTATTTTGCTCGTGGCCGAGCGTGATGACTTCTCTCTGCCTGCGATGCGCACGCTGGTTGTACACAGTTATATGAGACCTACAGGTTAATCGTTGATTCCGAACGATGAAATTTTATTAGAGAAATGGCAAGGATACTCTCGGTTTACCATTGCCTTCCGAGAAGAGCGTTCGAAAAAATTTTTCGATTTTCTGGGATCGAATCCGGGATCTCTGGCAGTCTCGTGCGCTGCCTATTACACACTCGCACTTGATGGAACCTAATATTTATTAGTTTAGCAGAAACACCATTATCTCATATTAGGCTTCATAATATAGGAGCTTTCCTGTAAGAATAATATTTTTCATAATTAAAAAGTTTTTAAATGTTGTGTACTTGCCTCTTACAAGGTAAATTTTTAAAATATATTATACGAGAATACTTAGTTTTTCATAAAACATCTTTAAATATATGAATGATAGAAATATGCAAACACAATGATATGCATCGAATTGTTTTTATTATAAAATCAAATATATTTTATAACATTCTGATACCTTTTGGAAAGTTTTAATTGTATATTGGATATGAATTTATGTCCAAAAGAAACAGATTATATAAAAAATTGTACCTTTCTGTAATTAATGATAATTTCATAATTTTTATCTTGTTCATTTTAAATTTGCATAAATTTATTTGATAACATTCTTAAATCAGCTATATATTTTTTATAGAATATCTTATAAAAAGCTGCATCTTCGATTTCAACCTCAATCCATGTGAGTGATCCTAAGACAATTATCGCTTATGACAATCATCGCGATAAACAAAAATTTCAGAACTTTTGTTGTTGTATTTTAATTTTACATTACACTTTCACTGTTTTATACTTTGCAATGAGTTGATTATCTCCAAGAAATATATAGCTTAGATAAGAAATTGCATAGTTAAAAATTATATTATATTTTTGTTATTTATAAAGTTATATGACTTTCAATATTTCAATATATTGATACATGAGTTATCCTTGAAATAATGCAGATTATCAGTTGTGCATAAAACGTCGATTTTAAATTGATCTCTTACGTGTTTGTTTTAAGACTGGATTTATATGTTATAGATCCATATGTTATATAGAAATAAGCACTACCTATATGCTACTTAACTTTTAATATTATCTATACACTTATAAAAAAATAAATATACAAATAAATTATGCAGTGATGCATAATATAACGTTTGATAATCTAATGTTTGTAAGCTATTAAAATAGGATTCCTGCACTGATAATTACTCTTGTAGTTCAAAATAACGAAGCGAGAGAAATAGTAATCTTCTACAGCTATAGTTTTCATCTCGTTTTAAATTTGTTTGACATTCTTAAATCGGCTTTATACTTTTACATCAGAATATATATATATATATATATATATANATANATATATATATNTAGTNTATATATTACTTTTAAATTTTAAAATT
>NW_012130069.1:5970951-5979281 GCF_000143395.1 Atta cephalotes | reverse complement strand
CTTACTACGACTATAGTTTACTTATCTACGTTTTAATTTTAGTTTAGTACTACTTACTTAATTACGTACGTTATTACTTTACTATACANATATATATATATATATATATATATATATATATATATATATATTGTATATAGAGCTTTTTATAAAAAAAATTTTTTTAAAAATCAGAATGTAAAATCTAATATTTGAGAAAAGATTATGAATAGTAACTTATATGTACATAAATTTTATATATATATATATATATATATATATATATATTATATATATAAATATGTATAAAATATATATAAATTATATATAAAATATATATAAAATTTATATGTGTAATATAATATGGAGGGAATATAATGTAATATAATATGTTATACATATTCTCTCCATGTAGAATGACCCATTTTAATCAACATATTTGCATTTCTCCGAAATTATAGAAGACATTTATCGAAATTTTGTTTTTACAGTAATATATATAATTATGAGGTCCGTGGTATCGAGAGAAACGAAATTCTGATTAAAAGATCCTGAATGAAAACGTCAAATGAGAGTCAACTTCACTTTTTAAATGGTTATATAGTTTTTGATATATCTACATTTATAACCCTGTTTATTATGGACTCAATGTGTATGATTCAAGGTTGTCGAAGATCAAATGATCAAATTGTGAACTTACAACATTATTATCTTCAAGTATATTCAAACTGCCGTAGAAGATCCTTAGCTACAAATGCAGAAAGAAATAATATATAATTTCTAAATTACGATGTATTCGATAATATTATTGAAATATTTTAACAGTCGCTCGAATTCATATTTTCATCGAAATTATTCGATTCTTCATCATATATAATATTCCTAAGGTCTCAGAGAAAAAAAATCTAACAGCATTAAATTTGAGAATCTAGTTGATCAAATAATAAGGAATCTTCTTTCATACACAATTCAATCTTTTAGAAACATTTGGTTCAGAATATTCCGAACTCTGCAAACTCTGCATAATCTGCAAGCGCCCCCATCTTATTGAAACAACAGTTCTTATCGTTATAAGATCGACGTTTTCTTTGAAAGTTCCGGTAATTTTTCTTTCAGAAACTCATTGTAAATCACGTCTGTAAGGATACTATTGAAAAAATAAGAACCAATCATGTACCCGTAACACTGCACTAAACATTCATCGACTATGGCCTGATACGGTGTGATGTGATATAGTATTACAGCAGTGAGGATTTTTGTTATCCAATAATATGAATAATAAGAATCTTACTGAATCGGATTTAAAAACTCTACAATAAGAAATAGAAATAATGGCCATAACGGTCAAAATCTAAATCCCTAATGCTTAAATAATTCAATCTGAATTACTATATATACCTATTATATATGTACATGCATATATATATATTTATAATCATTTAAACTATGCGCCGAATTGGTTTTTTCGAACTTATAAACGCAATTAAACTACTATAGTAATATCACGAATTAAATTAACAAACTATTTTTAATAATTTGATGCTCAATCAGGCTCAATTCTATTAGAAAGATGTTAATATACTGAAAAATTATATACAGTACAATTTAGATCGAATTATTTAAGCATTAGGGATCTAGCTTCAACTATTATGGCCATTACTTCTATTTCTAATGATATAATTACGTCAATTCATATGAACTATATTAATAAAAGTTTTATTAAAAACAAATACAAGAAAAAATTGCCATCTCTCTCCGCATTTAGCATTGATTCAGTTATAAAAATAATCTGTTTTCCAAATCCATTTTTCCATTTGATATTAATGCCGGTAATAAATTAACATGAATAAAGTTGAAAATTAAATCTTCTTAATATTCGTTAAATAGTTGCTCGCGAAATATCATAAACAATATTAATTATGTATGGACACATACTGTAGGCTCTACAGCAACAACACCTAAAACGAACTCACAATCAATAATTCCAATTAATCTCGCGTACGTCCTACAAATTCGATTTTGTCGAAGTTTCATTATGCAATTCCGAATTGCTGTGTCATTTGGATCTGTAAACTTCCTGTTGCGACACAAACACACGGTAGCCCTGACATTCATTTAAAATTAACGACCTACACTATTTCATTTCATATGTATATAAAGAAAAGATTTCTTTACATTTTTTTAAAACAAATTTATGCATTAGAATAATCCAAATAAATGTTTAAATTCAGAATGTGATTGTTTGCATTAAAGCTAAATTTTTTTTATTAAACAAAATATATTTTATTTAAAATTAAATTTGTTTCAATGAAACAAATATAAATAAAATTCTCGAGTTCAAACAAATTTTTTCTCTGTGTAATTTATCATTATAAGAATTAGAATATTCATATACATATTGTTTGAGTAAAAAGAATAAAATGTTGATAATATTATTATATTTACAACCATTACATTTAATTATTCGCAGATATAGATATAATTAATTATTATAAGCGCATGGAAATACAATTTATACTTTTTTATCTTCTTAATAATCTTTTGGCAATTTATTTATATGATATATAATGATAAAGAAATAACCTTCTAAAAAGAAATAATAGGTTTTTTAATTTGGAATAATGCATTTTATAAAGTTGGAACAAAAGTTCGTAAAGTTCGTAGCATTGCAAATTTCAAAATTTATATAACTGTAATTTCATTAGAACTAAAGAAAATTTCAAAGTAAAAAAAAGTTTTAAAGTTTAAAATCTCTATTTTCAAAAGGTCATTATGTTTTGTAAGTTTCTGTAAGTTTCATTTTTACATACAGAAAATTATTGGACAGAATGTGAATTTTTTTTTATTTTGTGAGCTTATTACAGGTACAAAAAAGTTGCGAATTTTTTTTACTTTCAAGCATGAAAAAGCTAAGGGGATCCTAAAACCTTCTATTTTATCGATTAAATCGTATAATTTTTGTATAACAAATACTTTTTTTTTCCCTTTCAGATTCGAAAATTCTTTTCCAAGATTAAAGTATACACATTAATACGTGTTTGTGGGGTTTATGCCAAGAACGACTACAAATTTCGAAATTGATATATTTTTTACCATTTTTTAGTGTAATATGGAATCTTAAGTCGTAACAATATTTGCTTGATACGAAAATTTTCCACCTATACTTACGAAATAGTAATTCACAAACACGTAGTTATTTGTATGAAATAACATCGAGTTCTTAGAATTAGATTTAGACGTTTTATCGCGACGAATTTTGTTCTACAAAAATTGACACGAACGTGCGACTGCGTACATCATAGGTTGCGTGAGATATTGGTATGATATAAAGATATGTCAATGCGTTGGAAAAACAGCGACCTCTGATGACTTCGGAGTTCGAGCTTTGTTTTAGAATCTTAGTTTTTCTTATAAAATAATTTTTTACAATCCTTATAAGATTTTTTGTTACTGAGTTATCGCGAATTGAATAAAAGCAGGATATAGAAATAATTTGTTTCTTATAATGAAATTACAATTACAAGTTAATTTTTTGATAACTTTACTAGTAACTGTGTTACTTTTTTTTGATAACTATAATTTTTTTTTGTAACACATTGTAATTGATTTTACCGTTACATATGATTAGACACGATTTGATTGGACACAAGCCACTCAGCTCTTTAGACTAAAAAGCTCTCCGTTTATAATTAGTAATCGTCGATTTTAAAAAAATAACGGAAAAATAAAAAGTTACATTCTCAAGTAATGGAAACTGTAACAAATTACTTTTTTTATTCAGTAACGAGTAACTATAACTTGTTACTCTTTTAAAAAATAACTTTCCATTCCCTAAATAAAAGGAATAATTGATTGCTCATAACTCCATTAAAATTTATTACCGCAATTAAAAAACAGATTTTGAAAGGTGAAGCTTTGCTCTACCAAATAGTTTAATTGCCAAATTAAAACGAAATGTGTAAACATGATACAAATAAAATAGCACTACAAATTTGCTCCAATAAATTAACATAAAATCATAAATTGATATCGAATTTACAAAAGGAAATAGGTTCGGTTTTAGTTTCTGATAAAGCTTCAGTTATATATGGGTTTAACTACAGTTTCTCTGGCTACAGCTTCTCCTACTGGAATGGCTACAGCTTCTCTGGTTGGAGCTTTAGCTGCAGCTTCGGCTGCAACTTCGATTGCAGCTTCCGCTGCAGTTTCAACCCAAGGTTCCGTTTTAGCTAAGGGACTAGTTAGTTGGCTCGAACAGCGCAGTTTTAGATCTATGATGATTATCACCGCGATAAACATCAGTTTTGGAATTTTTATTGTTATATTCTAACTTCGCATTATTACTAATGTAACTTCCACTGCTTTATCCTGTGACTAGCTGATTATTATAGGCTTAGATAAAAATTTATAACAGGCAATTGTAAAAAATATATTTTATTATTTATAAATTTATAACTTTTGAAAATTTATATCAATATATAAATTACGAAATAATACGGATTATCAGTTGCTCATCAAGTTCCGATTCGTATTAGATTGCTGCAAATGAAACGGAATTATAAAATAGTTATATTTATAAAATATTATAAAGTAATGTAGTTCCTTTTTCGATACATTCTACAATTATTTTTAAAAAATTAGCGATTATATCATTTAATAAAGCAAAGTTTCAGCTTTGAAAATCTATATTTTTTATTGCTTTATGTTAATTTTTAACGGACTTTAACCAAAATCAGATTGCTCCTTTTTATTTTATCAACGAGTAACTCAGAAATCAAACATCGTAGGAACGTTAATAAAAAAATGATTATATAGGGAAAACTTCAAGTTTTCACGATAATCAAAAATTTTTTCAATCTTTTGGAGGACATGTGACAGACCAACAAAGTGAAAAGAAAATTTTGTTTAGTTAGTAGTTTTCCATATGTAAAAAATTACCAAACTCACATAAATTCAAAAAATATAGTAAGTTTTTGAAAGTAAATTTTTCAAGTTTTAAAATTCTTTTTTAAATTTACATTTTGTTCATTTTTTAACGAAGTTATGGCTCTTAATAGTAATAAAGAATATTTTATTTGCATCAAACTATAATAAAATTAAGAGTTACAACATATTTAATGAAATAAAATCTATCATCTACATATAAAAAAATTATAAAATTCATAGAATTTATAAATAATTAATTATATAATAATTATATAATAATACATATCATAATATTATATTAATCGTTATATAATTTTAAACAGTTATCATAATCTATCAAAACAAAAAAGAGGAGATAAAAAGAGAAGAATGATTTTACGCATACTATTTGAATAATAAATATGAGAAAGTTTACAATGCATATTTATAACTTGATGTATTTGTAATTACTGTATTTGTAATTACTGTAATTACTGTAATGTATTTGTATTTACTTATTCGTATTCTATTAATATAATTGGTTACATTTTTGGAAAGATTACTGTTTTTTTCTTCTTTAATTATTAGTTATAATATTATAAATGAATGATTACTTCGCATATTAATTAAAGGATCATTAAAAGAAGAAAAAAGATATCAAATATAAATATTTTAAGATATCAAAATATAAATATTTTTCTCTCGAGAAAATGCAAACATTTTATACAGAAACTAAATAAATCGTAAAAACAATTAATATCAGGTACTGTTACAATTATGGTTTCAGTTGCTGCTTTGTTATAAGGATTAGCTTCGAAGAATGAGATTATATTAACGTTCCATTAAAATTCGATCATAAATAGAAAGTAAATTAGAATGTAGGCGGTAATTAGTTCGCAAATGAGTTAATACTAGTTTTAATTATTGTCTGATTTTATATTATTTATTCGAAATCGTGACAAGTAAACGTTTTAAACATTGTAACTTGCATTGTCGTAAATTTATACTGTACTGTTGATAACACATATTTTATGTTCATGAAAAATCATGACGTTTCACGACAAATCATTGTTAGTAAAAAAACTACATATTTTGTAAGCTTGATAGGAAATTACTGGAAGTAAATTTGATATTTTATTTTTATTTTCACTTTTATTATTCGATTCTATGATTTTAGATATATAGAACAAATCAAGTAATACCTATAAAATGGAATTTAAATTTTCAAAAAAAAAATCAGACAAAAAATTTTATCCTAAGACAGATGAAAAGATTCATCGGATAAAAGGTAAAATCAATTTCCGTGATATGTAATACGGACATGGCACGTGTCACCACCAGTTTAGGACCCTACTGTGAAAAATGGACAGTATTGGAAAAACGACAGTATTCTAACTGGACAGTCTCACACACACAATCGGAGAACAGATAACGAATGTAAATTACGACGCCATGTGTCCAAGTCAGCTTGCAACTTACATATCTTCAAAGAAATCATTCAAGAGATTACTTTTTAAAATAATTTAATCTATTTATCACTAGGTTCTTAAATATCTTAAAAATTAAACCGTATAAATATATAACTCTTCTTTCCTGCATTAATATGTATGTCCATTATTTTTAAATTATTTATATTTTCAGTATTAATTATTATACGTATTGTTAATTATCACTCAGTTTTAATTTATTTATTACTCAGTTTTAATTTTTGTTTTTATTTTGATTTCTTTTGAAATTTTATTTTAATTTTTAAAAATTTAAATTTAGTTTTTTATCTGTATATTCTTAGACATTGAATGTTGAAAATCCAGAAGATAAGAAAAACCCGATAACGTTCAATTAAACTTTGCGGAGTAAAAAGATCGTTTCAAATTTCAACGAGAAATATTAAGAAATAGTTTGTTCTCTAAATATATCTAACCTTTAAGATCCCAAACTCAAAAAGAGGGATTTGAGGGATTTTCATATACATAATATACGATCACAAATACTTGTCACGAATAACGCTTATAACATATAATTTCCCGTAAAAGTCTTTTGCAGTCACTCGACGTGCGTAGTTTGAGAAGTTCAAGAAAACTTCTCGCCCTCTACGGTCTTCGGAATTAGATTGGAACTTCTTACTTAAACTACGCAGATATAAGATCTTTGTAGAGGGCAAAAAGTTAAAACGAAGTGTCGGTGTAATCTTCGTTCTCGCCGCGATCAAAGTAACGTCTCACCGCTTTTCTCTAATATAAATGACTTTTTCAAAATTTACTTACAGCTTATTTAAATAAATTATAATTATAATTTCAAATTTTATCAATTTATTAAAATTAAATTTGTATGTTAAACTCCTTATTAAATTCGAACGAATCTTGAGGCGAGGGGACCTTGAAGAGGCACACGAAACTGGCTCACTCGTCGTTGCGTGCGGTCGCTCCTGCTTTTCGCGTGATCACCGCCTTTCGAGCAGCGCGCGCCCTCGAGGAGGAAGCGATACCCTCGAAGAAGCGATTTCGAGAAAACGAGAGCGTGTAGTTCAGCAAAATCGCGCGCGAATGCGAAGGGAAACACGTGCGCGGCCTCGGTGCTTTCGCGCGAAGGCCGCTCGTCGTTATTACGTGCCCCACGAATCGATCGATCTCACGATACGAACTCGAATACTATACATAAAGAAGGATTTTGCCTCTCTCTTTCTCTTTTTCATTTATCTTTTTCTTTGTCTTACAATTTTTATCTTATGATATAATTATATACATATTGTTGGAAAAAATGTATCAAATTTAACATAAATCGCATGTCTCAAATGATTCATACAAATTTTTGAGTTAATTTAACTGTATGTTAGAAGGTTACACAAATAAGAGAATAAATACATATAAGAAAATAAATACAAAAGAAAAGAAATCGACGCAGTTTGTAAACAAACCGTGGAAGCACATTTTTTTCAATAAAATTAACATTTGTGATATGTTAAATTAACCTACATTTTATTCAATTATCTTATAATTTACGTTTTAAAACATTTTATTTTTATGTTATTTGTTCATTTATCTATAAATTGTGCATTTTGACACAAGAAATGTCGAATATATTAATTCACAAAATCTTTAAATAGTATAAATCACATTATGTTAAATTAACGTTCGAATATGTTAAAAAATTTAACACAAATTAATAAGATCTATTAATAAGAACGTGAATGCGTCGTTTCAACACAAATACACAATTCTTTTTACTGTGTAATATAATGGTTATCAATTAATTTTTACACTTTTTATTAATTCTATATATATTATTATATAAAATATAAATACGTTAATAATTGTTAATTATCACTTGTAACATTTATGTTTGTATGTGAGCATAATATATAAGAATCTTTCCATTTTATATTGCTACAGCCTTACAATTTCTTTTTCTACGCAATCGATTCAGTAAGGTTATATATATATATATAT
>NW_012130069.1:5957537-5969038 GCF_000143395.1 Atta cephalotes | reverse complement strand
TTAGTATATATATATATATATATATATATATATATGCATTAGTAATGACATAAAGAATTTTAATTTATATGTGTTAATTTTCTTCATAGTAATTAATTTTTATTTTATTGATTATTATTATCAATATTACTTGTTTAATATAATTTGACAGTCAATTTTTTGTTTAAATTTTTTCTATAATCGTAAAAAGTTTTATGTTTCTTGTGTAACTGTATAATAAAATTGTGTTTTTTATACTTTTTACATTGTTCAAAAGTATCTTCATATATAAATTTTCTTTTTCTGTTATCTCTGTGCAGTTCTAAAAATGCGCTTTAGATAATTCGAGAGCGAACTCTTCGATTTTGCATGCGTAAAACGCGATGGCAGTTCAATCGTCATTCCTATTTACGTTTAGACGAATTGGCACTCAAATGACAGCTTCGCATTTCAGTATTACTGATGTACAGGCTCTCAGTGTCATTTAATCTGCTTGTAAACCGGAAACTACATAGGCATTCTCATTATTCACTCCCCAAAGATTAATTCTGTTCTGTGAATTCTGACATTTTCTCAACAAATGCGCAGTTTTTTTATGTCTTAACAATTTATCAAATATACTGGTTTTATAATATTTAAATGAAGCAAAGATTCCTTTCTTTTTCAATTTAAATGTTGTAAAGTTAGAAACACACGCACGCAATTTGAAAATAATAAATTTCTTAAAATAACAAATAGAAATTATATATCGCTAATATTAATTATATGTATAAAAGAAACAAATTTCTACGAAATAGCTATATGAGTTATATATACGTTTGAGATGCCATTTATAAAAATAAAATTAATTGGGAATCTAATAACGGATAATTGATAGCACAGAGTTGTTAAAATTGTTCATAACTGTATTTTCGAATTCTGTTATACGAATTTAATTCATGTTAAAATTACATAATCTGACATTTTACAACGTCATCCTTCACAGAAATAATTTATTGAGTGAGAAACATTCACGCTTCGATCGAATCGTCAATGACATACGTCGACATTTTTTAAATTTTAATTTCTAGAGAGAGGAGGGATTCATTGACACATTTGACGTGCAGAACGTGAATGTGTTTGTCGATCTTTCAAAACTTTATTTGCCTTACGTTCTCTTGGATACTAGACGTGGAGGACAAAGGAATTAATTCGTCAATCGAAAGATTAATTCAAAGCCATCATAAATCAAACAGATCAAGTAGAAAATATCGCAAGAAAATTATGACAATTGTGATTAAAAATAAAGAATGGCAAAATAATATTTAAATAATAAAAAGATAATATTTTTTTATTAAAAAGAAAATAAAATTGTTATTTCTAAAAAGACAAAATTAGAAATCTTGAATATTTAATTAACAAAAATAAATAATAATGATAAATATTCAATAATTGAAGCAATAAAAAAACTAAATGTTATTCTTATTAATTTTATATATATAAATTCTGCAGTAATTAATTTTTAGCATAGGGAGTATATGTATAATAAACTAATTTAATAATATATTAATTAATGAAGTTATAATAATAAATATATAATTATAAGTTATAATAATAAATATATTAATAAATTTTTATAAATCTTTGAAATGAAGTAAATTTTATTTACAAGATAATTTCATTTCGCGAATTCAATGATTTATTCCAGAATATTCATGATAACTAAATTATCGTCAATTCTTTCGTTCCATTATTGACGATGAAAGCGATACTGACACCTCACTATGTATGGTACACACTTTCATACAGAGAGTAATTGCTAATAGGCTAGGAGTAGAGCCTCTATGAATATTGCAGTATGTAAATCCAGGCCTCTCTTGAACTTGTTCTACTATCAATCTCTCCTTACTCTGACCCTTCTCGGTTACCTTACTGTCCGCGTTTCTATCACTACGTTTGGAAACGTTACCTTGGTGTCTTCTTGTATTCATCTCATTCTTGTTTAACATTGAATGAACAACAAGGATAAAACGATTCAGTCCTGGAAACAGGGGTAATGTTCCCAAACGTAACTCAGAAGAAGTCAAACATTCGCATACAGTTATTAATATTTAACGCTTAATAAGGAACTCTCTCTCTCTCTCTCTCTCTTTCTCGCGAATTGCGAAAGTTGATATCGTTTCTCGTCAAGGAAACAGAGTCCAATTTGTCTACCAACTTAAGAAAACTACAATTTTAAAAACTCGCATAAAATTTCAAGACCTTTTCAACATTTCTGTGAAAGTCGTAAAAAAGCATATATTATATATAAAAATTTAATAATAAATTTCTTATATAAAAAATATCCACATACATATATATTTATAAAATACTGTTGGCGATTCTCTTAGATTATATATAAATGAGAAGCACTTCTAAAATACATTTGGTCCAAAATATAATTTTTTAAATTAGAGATGGCATAGTGTTCAGTCAAAAGTAGTATTTTAAGCTATTCTACGATGCTCTGAAAGCATTTTTTTCACCATCAATTTATGTGCTGAAAAAAGTCTAGACATTCGAAGTATATCATATCTTGTAATTAGAGACAAATAAAATGCATTTGTTTAACATTATTAGAAATAGTTTAGTAATTTTGTTGAACATTTTACATTTTACTATTGGTAAATATTTTCTGTAAGGCGCATTTCTTCGTAGCTTTCTTTCTTGTTTTCTGAAAATTATAAATTTCGGAATTGTGAAAGTGTGCTCTTCAAATATTTTTATTTTTAGAATTCTGAAATGTTTAATTTTTATTTTAAAAATCATTGTTATATAAAATTATAAAATTAAACCATGCGTTACATTTAGAGTTATGAATGTAGAAAAAGAGGCAAATATTTTTTTCGCAATTTTCAAATTAAATTCTCATCATGAACAAATTTTATACGAGCTCAAAAATTTTATAAGCTTGCGTAATGAAAAAGCTGTATACATAATGTGCATCTTGAAAAAATGTCAAAATAGATTACGTATATCTGTATTCCTTCCTTATATTCGAAATTTCAACCACTTTCAACATAAGTGATCTACATCTATTATATACGTTTGTATGTCGTTATTAAAATTTCAGAAAGTATCGTTGTGACGTAAATATCTTCACTAACAGAAACGAGATGTAAATTTACCTCCGTGCTGTTTGCAAAATTAATATGAAATACTACTTTTTATTCCCTCCCCCCCCCCCTCCCCCTCAAAGTAATATGATGTCTTAATCTTCGCAGGTCAAACATATAAAAAAATAAAACAAAGTTTATTTTCAAGGAAATAGCGTTAATTATCTTTATTATTAATAATAGAAAAAATACTCATAATAGAAAAAATTAAATATGCACATATAAAAAAATAACGAAAAAAAAGAATTATATAGCGTCCTATATTTATTTCTTTCTTTCTATTATAATTTCTTTAGTTTATTTACCTTGTATTAAAATAGGTAGATATTATTATATGTATGTACTTTATTAATAATAGATATTACATTATTATTTGATTAGGAGAGATTTAGTTTCGCCGTGGTGCATCATCAAGATATGGTCGCGACTACGATTATGTGATTACGATAAATCGAACTTCCAAAATTGAAGCGATTATCCGGCGAATCTCCTACAGTTTTGCTCGAGTTGTCTTTCCGATACCGGAGAGGAAGTTTCGCGCAAGGAAAGTTGTGCTGATAGGTCGATGTCTGCGCCAACTTCGCTATAAATGTTAATGAACTGTCGACAGTTGGAAAGTGTCGCCTTCCAATTTTGAGCGAAATTTTGATAGATTATCTAATTAGCCGTAGTGCATTGATTTTGCGGCAAAATTAAATTATTATATATGCGACAAATGTCATCGCGCGTGCGTCTTTATAACAGAATGAGATTCAAAAGAATGTATAAATTTTTCCTTGCAAGTTTTAATATATTATATATATTATATAATTATATTATATAGTTTTAATATATTATATATTTTTCATAGCATTTTAAATATTAATTAAGAAAAAAGATTGTAATTAAGTAATTACAATCTTATTTTACTTATTGTAATTAAGTAATAATATAATATAATAAATAGTGTATCAAATATCAATTCAGATCAGTGAAAAATATTTTAGAAATACATAGTTAAAAGAATATATTAAATTAGGGATATTAAAGAACATATAAAAATTTATATTAAATACTAATTAATCAGTTGAATATTAAAAATTAAATATTAATTGTAGATTAAAATAAAAACTATTCTAAAAATAAATTAGAATGATAATTTATTTTAATCGAATTAGATTCAAGCATCTCGACAAAAGCAGAGATAATGAGAAAATTTATCGTAATAATTTGTAAATATGTCAGTAATGGAATTAAATGTTATATTCATGTCTTTTGAACTGTCAATACTTGATTCGTCAATCCATCGCTAAAGGAGTTGGAAGACCCTAAATTATGCACGTGTAATCATATGAATATAAAACGTAGTTCCAAGAAAATGAAGGAGAAATCGTTGATGGGTTTTCGTGGCTTGTCGTTAATAACACAGTCAGACATATTTACAGATACTCGCGATTACACAAGCATACATAAAAGCCAGTACGATTGCAATTTTGATGTTCGCCATTACGATCGGTAACTGGGGTATGAAAGAAAAGGAAAGTTTCTGTTTAAAAAACCATTATATCCGTATCTACACTTTATTTCTTAATTGTAACATTGCTATAAAATAGACCGACATTTTTATAATTATCATACATATGAAAAAAATAATTAAAAATAAAAATAATTAAACAGACATTAGATATTTTCTATTTAATCTGATGAATATAATTTAATGTTTTATTTATATGTATTCATTTTAATTAAATTATCTAGTATTCCAAGCATGTTTATGACATTGTTTACTTATGCGAATATTTCTTCATTAATTAATCTAATTAAATTGTAATTTCATTTAATTATTTTATTTAGTCATTTCAAAGCACAATCTTTTTTCTCTTTATGATAATTTTTATGACTTATATTCTAATATAAATGTATTATTTTAAATTGATATTTTCTTTAAAAAAGAGGAATTGGTTTATTTTTAACTAGTTAATTCTTTAAAAGCAGATTGTCTATTATAGAACAAATAATAAACGATTGTCTATTATAGAACAAATAATAAACGATCAAATTACAAAGTACAAAGACTTTCACGAACAATGTAAGAATTAAAGAGATTTGTTTTAAACAAAATTAATATCGCTACTTAAGATGAGAGTAAAACACTATTATTATGGAAAGTGATTGTAATAAATGAAGAACCTGAACTGCAGTGGACAGATACATTTGGATTGAAAAAATAATATTTTTGTATGCAATATAAAGATTTAATTTGTCTCAGAGATGGAATATTTAAATCGCTATCTTAGCGCTATGATCCAGAAACGATTATAAAAATCGACAAACCTGTCGATGGATTTTAATAGATAAATATTTAATATGATATTGGTCTGGGATGGAAGTCAGCGAACCTCCGGATGAGGAGGTCTATCACCGAATACTCAAGATCAATTTTTCTTCGAACCTTGAGGGTGTTCCTCTTTTTCGAAACAATCTGAGTATTATTGATGAATCAAGAAATATCACTCTAATCGCCCTTAAGGGCGTCATAATGATCAGCATCATCATTACCGCATTGTTAGGCAATGCTTTGGTAATCGCCAGCGTCAGAAGACATCGGAAGTTGCGAGTGCCCACCAATCGCTATGTAGTTTCCTTAGCAATGGCGGATCTTTTAGTGGCAATGTGCGCCATGACATTTAATGCTTCCGTCGAGCTTTCCGGTGGTAAATGGCTCCTAGGAAGTATCATGTGCGATGTGTGGAATTCGATGGACGTTTATTTCAGTACCGCCAGCATCCTCCATCTTTGTTGTATCAGCGTTGATAGGTATTATGCAATAGTCAGACCGCTGGAGTACCCAGCCATTATGAGGACTGTAACAGTTACTGCCATGTTGAGTAGTGCTTGGACTCTGCCGGCCCTGATTAGTTTTATACCTATCTTCATGGGCTGGTACACCACGCAGCAACACCTGGACTTCCGTCGGAAAAATCCGCAGGTAGATTGGCCGATACTGCTTTGATTTAAAAATTTATGGATTTAAAAATTCAAGAACCCTCAAGAAAATAAGAGCAAAAATTTACGAATTAAAAAATTATTCTTTAAGAGTGCAGAAATTAATTGTCTAAAATTTTAGAAATATATTTCTAATATACTTCTTTCTTTTAATATACTTCTTAAATCTCAATCAATTATAATTTAAGTGTATTTATTTCATGATGAAATCTTCTCTTTGCTAATCTAATATACCACTACTACACTAGTTATCACCTTATAATTATTTGTACAATTCATTAATCTCATTTCGATACCGTATTTCTAATTGTTTCTTTTTTTACAATTTGTTGCTCTATCAATTTATTTTTCAAATTAATCTAGACTAATAAAATTATTCTTCTATTAAATTTTTTATAGAATTCAAAATATGTATATTTAGTATTTTACTTTAATAAAATCTTCAGTAAAAGACAAGATCAAAGAACTTATTTTTAAATCCATATTTAAAAGATTGCATATTACAAAATTTTTTTGTAAGAGTAAAGATTGTATATACATATGCTATACTAAGATGTTTATGAAAAAATTTTTCGTGGATTTGACATAATTCGAAAATGTACATTTTAATTAAAATATACATTTTAATATTAGATACTTCTTTTACTAAAAATGACGCGAATATCACTTTTATGTTCATCGCCTCATAAAATTAACATAAAATACTAATAATCAAAATATTTTGATATCATCCAATTTCCAAGCGAATCAACATTGTTTTAAGAATTCCGAAACGTTTGATTCTCTGCTTAATTCTCATAGAATATATCAAATAATTCTTTATTTCAATATCTCTATAACTCTCTTATTGTCTTCCTATATCATGTTATTACTTTATTTGTCATTTTTCCGATCGCATTGTCTGTCGACTGTGTTCAATCCATACTTGTGACATTGTCTATTATATCTAGAAGATAACCTAGATAGATCAATATTTCAAAAAAAATTAATCAATACTTCTCGAAAAATTCTTTACTCTAAATATTCTGCTTTTGTTGCAATAATATGCTTATGCAATATAAATATTTTCTTATATATAGATTTTTTTATATAAAGAAAATAATTTTAAATAATTTATTAAGAGTAAAATATAATTTTCATAAAAAAATAATAATAAATTTACAAAATAAATACTGTGAAATTATTGAATAATAAATAAAATTATTGGAGCAGCAAAATGGTAATAATATATAACTTTTGTCAGAAAATGAAAAGATACGTTATCGCAATATTTGTCTCGATGTATAATTCATTGATATTTCGGTTATATGATTTTGTTGTATTTAGCAGAGATACAAATTGTGATGTTATATATGATATATTATAACTTATATTTTTTATGTATATTTCAGTCTTGTGTGAGGTATTGATTTTTAATTGATGAAGTTTCCGCCGGAAAACTGCCAGTGATAAAATTCGTTTATCAATGCTTTTCTTAACCGTCAGATACTTGCGACTTTTTTTCCTCGTAATAATTACTGATCCCGAATTTAATTGATCTTCAGAAATAGAATCCGGCTAATCACTGCAAATTTCTTAAATTATCGTTCGTATGTTCTTAATACTAAGTATTCTTAATACTGTTATTAATACTGTACTATCACAATGAATGGTGACATCAATTGAGTATCATCATTAATATGATTTCCTTATAATAATTAATATTTTCTTAACAGCTATTAATGTAAGTGGCTTGTAACATCCCTTATCAACTTAAGATTTAGTGGGTTTCCAGAGATAACATTAGATTAATTATAGTATTTATCTCTCTCTTTCCTCTTCAATTAGTATATATTTTTAATGAATAACTCTTGTAATCTTGCTCGTTAGGAAAATTGTATTATTACTTCAGTTTGTATCAATCCCTTAATTACAGAGAAATTAATTTTACATCATAATTTGTATTTTGCTTGCCTCATCACTTTACGAAGTAAATTAGATACAAAGGCCAATAATTATGTTTAAAATGCATATAGAACGGATGCTAGTTTCGTCTATAATTAATCGTGTAATTAGCGCAGATTACCTCGTATTAATTTGGCAAAATGCAATTTATTAACGTTGACATTATAATAAATCAGTTATGACACTATATTCTCTGATAATGAGAGAAGGAAAAGAAATTTGAGGATTTTAGAAAAGAAATCTGATGTGATGGAGGAAAATTAAAAGAACATATTTCTTTAAATTTTGTTATAAATAACATCTTTGAATTTTTGATATTTTAATGGTTTATTTTAATTTTTAATTTTTATTTAATTTTTAAATTTTAAACTTTTTTAATATCACAGTTTTTTTTACGATCCCTCAATTTTACTCAAAAATAACTATTATTAAAGTAACTATTAAAGGAGTAATAAAATAACGGTTTATCCATTGTTTCCATTTAATTTTACATTCACGAATATATCGAACCTTCCAGTTTTTATTTTTTTACAAATTTTTAAAATCAATTTTCCTGTGATTTATTTATCTATATGCATATATTCATAAAATCGAATTGCAAATTTATGTAGAATTTTCTTAAATTCTTTATACTCCAAAATTATTTAGAAGTCTCATACTTTTTGCAAAACTCATTCTGAACGAGTTTATAATTTGTGAAGAGCAAGGAGAAATTTTCACGATAATCCTACAAATTTTATGCAACTGAAAATGCTTCGACTTCTGCAATCTCAGATTTGCATGTTCGTGGTGAATCTCCCATATGCGGTGATCAGTTCCTGTGTGTCCTTTTGGATCCCGGGTGTCGTGATGATCGTCATGTACTGCAAAATTTACAAGGAGGCAGTCAGACAGAGAGCGGCCCTCAGTAGGGCATCTAGCAGCACAGTATTGAACAATGTTCATGTACGTCGCTCTTCCGGCGGCTCCAGACATCATTCTAGGACGTCGCACCAGCTGCTGCTTCATCCGAGCGATGCCAGTGATTATGGAAGACCACCCTCTTACAGAGCTTCAGCGGCGGAACTTAACATCGAAAATGGTGAGTGCAAGAACGGACCGAACGAGTGTGAAAAAAAAGCGAAATAAAATAAAATAAAATAATATAAGAAGAAAAATAAAGCGAGAGGTAAAAAATACAATAAAATAATTTTAAAAATGCTAAACAATGTTGAAGAAAATCTTTGGGGGGAGGGGACGTCAAATCTTGTGCATCAAGTGCACGAAAATTGGAGCGAGAATGTCTCTCAATTATCGACGAAATTGAGCGGTGGCGAATTCAATTGCGTTTCCCTTCCATCAGTCATCTCTCGTCAAAAGACCTTAATGCATGTTCCAGCCGACGTGCACAAAGCGAAGATTATTACTTTCGCCCGCGGCCACTTGCCTTTTTCTCGCTACGCTTGATACATCGAAACCGTGTAATCATCGATCCGAGGAGAAATTTCGCTCGGATTTCGTAGCAAATGACATGCAGTGCAAAAATGCACGACAGAACGTTCATTATGTCGGTCGTTTTAACGACACAAAGAACCTCGCAAAGAACATTAATAAAATTCTCCCGATATGTGAATTACACTTTTTCAGTGCACTCGATAATAAATGCAAGTCGTATCATTTATCATTTTTCGTATCATTTTTCATGTATTTAAAAACAGTTTTAAAGGTTAAGTTCAATAGTGAAAATTGTCCATCGCATCTAAATTTTTAATATTCATTTTAATATTCATTTTCCTTCCCTTTTTAATGTTTATATACTTAAAGGAAAAATCTAAAACTAAAAAATTAAAAAATTATTGTTCTTGAAATTTTTCGTAATATTTGAAACGTTATAAAAAATATTTAAAAAATAAAACATTCAATGTTTTCATCTGAATAATTCATTTTTAATTTTAAAAGACATTTTCATGAATACAACTGTTAAAAATCAAAGCTATAAAGAAATAATGTTAGAATGCCTTTATATTGAAATTTATAACGAATAAAATAATTGAGCAACAAGGAATTCGTTTTCGAAATAAATTAACGATTAAAAGCATCGTTTCACATAATAAAAGTAAATTTAACAATAACATATAAAAGATACTCTCAAACATATAAAAATTGGGAAATATTTTCTTTTAAAAACATTAATATTTTTAATCGTAATAGCCAAAAATTTCGGTAAGCAATTCTACGATTACTATGACTGATTTCGAAATACAACAAATATCTACAAAAATTGCACATTATATATAGAATGCAGTATACAATATTCATTGCCTTCCAATACAAGAGAGAATTTGTTTTCAATCACAGATTCTCTGATAAATTCCACAACTTTCATTTTTTCGTTCGGAGGGATTGTTTTATTTCTACATTTTCTTATATTTATAATATTATATTTTTATAATATTATATTATTATATTTTTATTCATGAAAATCGGAAATTATCATAATAATAACTACACTCAAGGAAAAATTGGAACATTGAAATAAAAAATAAAATTTTTATTCACATCATTATGAAATTGTTGCCAGTTATGTTTCAATCATTTAAAAACTAATATAGAGTTGCATCAAAAACTCTGAATTAATTTTTAAATGATTGCAGCGTAATTAATGTCCAATTTCGTAATGATATTAAATAATGATCTTATTAACTTTATTTCACACATAATGTACCAATTTTTCTTTGAGTGTCATTATAATTATAATAATTTTTAGTTTCTATGAAGAAAAATATACACAAGAAAATATAAAAATAAAACGATTCTTGAACGATCGCGAAAAAAATGTGTTCTTTTGTTTCGCGAATACATTCCGATCACACAAAATAATGTATTGATTGAAATTATCATTATGGTATAAATGTTGAACGATAAATGGCATCCATCGCATTAGAAAGCAATTATATCTACAAACGCATTTAGTGTCGACGCAAATTAAATATCTATATCATTATCATATACGCATTACAATACTGTTTCGATATTGTGACTGATGCGATTTACAATGACGACCGTGGAGTATTCTAGTTGAAATGTACGTCGCGACAGATTTTGCGGATATTATTTTCCCTGCTTCGAGAGAGTGGTAACGGTTCTGCAAAAGGAAGATAAAAATTCCTGTGCACTTCGCGTAGCGCTTTATCTGATGGCGTAGAAAAAAAGTGTATGAGAATTCTCGTCCCTATAGATTTTTTGCAAATACATTGCGCGTTTCGCACGCCCACCAAACGAGAATTGCGGTGAATTGCTTTCAATAAAAATATATTTTTTGTTAGACATGGAGAGACGAATCGATCAGTTTCGCATTCGCTTTCATATCACGATGTTACATCTCTAGCAATTTTCTCGTATCCTCAATGACAGTGTATTTAAAAGCTCGCGACGATTTTTTCCTCTCTTTCTTTTCTCTCTCTCTCTCTCTCTCTCTCT